>NW_026646129.1:0-123439 GCF_949987535.1 Balaenoptera acutorostrata
TAGTCAAAACCCATAGAACATACAACACCAAGCGTGAATCCTAATGTAAACTATGGACTTTGGGTGCTAATGAAGTGTAAATGTAGATTCATCAATTGTAACAAATATACTTCTCTGCTGAGTAGTTGATAATGGTGGAGGCTATACATATGTGGGAACAGGGGGTACATGGGAAATCTCTGTACCTTTTCACTCAATTTTGTTGTGAACATAAAACTGCTCTAAAAAAATAAAGTCTACAAACTTTAAGCTATAAGATGAATAAGTTCTGAGGTTCTAATGTATAGCACGGTGACTAATTGATAACACTGCAATGTATAACTATAATTTGCTAAGAGAACTTAAAGGTTGACCCCCAAAACATATACATATATATTTATATATTCCTCTTTACCATAAATGTACGGCTGTGCTCCTGGCTTCTCTAATCTCTTCCAATCATCTATTTTTATTTCTGCTCAGCACCATGCTGTCTTAATTGGTAGAGTTTTATAATAGCGAGTCTTAATATCTAGTAGGTCAAAAATCGCCAATCCACTCTTCCATTTGCTGTTAAGAATCAGCTCACATGTTCTATGTGGGGGAGGGAGGTGAAGGAAATTCATTTTAGTGTCATAAAATCTCTAAAACAATTTGGGGAGAATCACATTTCCTGTAGATTGAAATTTTCTATTGAAATAAGATTTATTTCTCCATTCCTTTAGTTTTTCTTAAGTGTCTTTGTTTTATACTTTTCTCCATATAGTTGTTGCCTATTTTTGCTAGTTATTCCTAGGTACTTTATAATTGTGATAATATTATAAATGGTATCCCATTGCCTTTTCTAAATAGTTGTAGCAGAGTACAGAAATGCAACTGATTTTGTATATTGATTTTGTTTGCAGTATACTTGCTAAATAACCACTTTTATTCATTCGAATACTTCATATGTAGATTCTTTTGGTTTTTCTACAGGGACAAGATATCCTCAATGACTAGTGATAGCAGTTTCTTCTTCTCCAATGCTAAGAATTCTTCTTTTTCTTCCTGTGTAAGACTTCCTATATAATGCTGCAAAGAAGGATTATCTTATCTTATTGGTGAAAGGTGTCTTATCTTGTTTCCAATATTAAAAAAGAATGTTTTCAATGTTTCACCATTAAATATCACATCTGCTGAATATTTATACCTTCTAATGATAGTTTGTTCATTTTGTATCATGAATAGATACTGAATGTTATGGAATGCATTTTCTACATCTCCTGAGATTAAATTTTTTTTAAATCAAGAATTCAGTGGGGGACAGATGGATTGAGAGTTTGGGGTTAGCAGACGCAAACTATTATATATAGGATGGATAAACAACAAGGTCCTACTATACAGCACAGGGAACTAAATTCAATATCCTGTGATAAACCATAATGGAAAAGTATGAGAAAGAATGCATATATATGTAACTGAGTCTCTTTGCTGTACAGCAGAAATTAACATTGTAAATCAACTGTACTTCAATAAAAAACTGACTCTGGGGCTTCCCTGGTGGCGCAGTGGTTGAGAATCTGCCTGCCAATGCAGGGGACACGGGTTCGAGCCCTGGTCTGGGAAGATCCCACATGCCACGGAGCGACTAGGCCTGTGAGCCACAATTACTGAGCCTGCGCGTCTGGAGCCTGTGCTCCGCAACAAGAGAGGCCGCGATAGAGAGAGGCCCGCGCACCGCGATGAAGAGTGGCCCCCAATTGTCGCAACTGGAGAAAGCCCTCGCACAGAAACGAAGACCCAACACAGCCAAAAATAAATAAATAAGTAAATAAATTAAAAAATTAAAAAAAAAAAGATCGCATCATTAAAAAAAAACACAAAAAAAAAACTTACTCTGCATTCATAATATGTCACACTGTTCTAGACAGTAGAGGTAAAGCAGTGACCAAACAGATGAAAACACTTGCCCTCAGGGAGTTCACCTTGTATTAAAGGAGAACAAACACAATGAATAAATAAAATGCATAGTTTGTTACATATTGATCAACACAAAAGACAAAAATGAAGTAGAGAGGGGAACAGGTAGTGTGGGGAAGGAGGTCTGCAACTTCAAATGCAGTGGTAGGAATGGGTGTCATTGACAAAATGACATCTGGCAAGAGCCTGCAAGCAGAAACAAGAGCATAGCTTGTATGCAGTAAGCACTGCAAGGCAATATGAAGTTCTGTTACAAATTCTGTGAAGGAAAAGTGAATTTCTGAGTAGGTTCACTGGAAAATATAAATGTTAACATACTATTTTAGTTGCTAATTCCCTATCACAAGCAATGAAGCTTAAAAATCTTACATGAACTATTAAGTAAATTTAAAAAACAGCTGAAACCATTATAACCACCAGTAGTACCAAAGTAGCATTCTTATTAAAAGTATGAAAATAACCATTTCAATACAGAATACAGAAAGATAACAAAAATTATTCTGTTGTTCAAAGTAAATTATTATAAAATTTCAACTTGGGTCACAGAAGCCTATCAAAAAAATAAGTATGGGAAAAGCATAAGTGGAAAAAACAAATATTCACAAGTACAAGACCTAAAACTCATTGTAAGTACTCCCCATAAGTAATCTGACCCAATCCAGGGCTAACACTCTAAAGAAACATGAAAACAAAAAGACAATCACTCAGAGACCAGATGACAGAAAGAGGAAAGGAATCGTTTCAAAGATGTGTTACAGAAAGTTCAAGTACAAAATTTTCAAATGAATATTGAGAATGCAAAAGGAAAAAAGACCCAGCAAGTCTAACTAGCAATGAAACAAATAAGCAAAGACAAAAAGAGAAGTACATCTAAACACACAAAGACTGACCAAAAGAGAATAAGGAAACTCCTAAACCAAAAGGTCACAGAGGTGTCCTATCCAACATTAGCTCATGGGATGATGACAGGTGTTTATGGGGGGGAGGGGGGGCGGTGAATAGGTCAAAGTTAATCTGTTAGATTCTTGATGCAGTACATCTCAGAATCTTTCAAAATGCCACTATGGATTATGAATCACTAACCTACTTTGGGGGTAGGGTATGGGGGGCACAGAGTAAGTACGCATAAGGATGTAGTCTTTCCCATGCCAGCTCACCACGGAACCCTTTATTTTGCCCAAAAACAAAAGTCTGTGAGAAAAGTGTTGTCCTAAAGGATGGTAAGACAGATGAAATTCGTAAATCACTTTGAAGAGTTAAAGGAATGCTAAAAAAAAAAAAATTTAAGGACTTTCTGGTTGTTGTTTTTTTCTTTTATTATTGGTAGAAAGCCAGCCAAGAATCAGTTGGACTTACAAACATGAGTACATGGATGAATAAAAGATAGAAAAGAGGATAAATCAAAATTCTGATATATTTTACTGAAGAGGATATTTGGATACAAATTTTGTTATGAAGCAGTCCAACTATGCTAAAGTAAAGAAAGAAAAATGCAAGGGTTGTACTCGTCCTAACTGACAAAAGTGAAATAAATCACCAGGATGGAATGGTATCCAACCAGAGTTCTGGATGCTCTTGAGGACGACTATGAATTTGTAGGCAAAGTTAGATAGAATCATCCGAATAGCCCCAAATTTGGCTCCTACAAAGGCTCTGGAGAAGACCCAATAAAATAAGATTCATTGTGGATTTGTTGGAAGTATAGGGTAGGTGGAGGGAATTTTTAATTAAGAATAGACTCAGACACTGAAGTAAAAATAACCTAATAGAAGAAACACCGTAAAGTTATAGAATCTATAGATATCTGTATTAATTCTATATCTATAGGTAGATTCTGTATCTATAAAGAGAAATAGATATAAAACACCTGAAATTTTTTGAAGTGGTAAATAAACTGAGGCAGGAAATAATGTTGATTTAGACTTTCGACACATCTTAGACAACATTCTTCAACAAAGGCTTAAAATATTAAATCACTATCAAAAGAAATATTCTGCCCCAGATAGGAAAGTGGCTTGGTGGCAGAAAACAAAAGGAAGAAATAAGCAAAATTTCAAATATAGTTTATCTCGGGATTTTAGTGAAAACTAGTCTCATTTGTATAATATTGAAAAATGGAGCACACGGCAAATGTTCAGGTTTAGAAATGAGCAGTGAAATGCCAAGCGCCAGAGATAACCGATGGAGAGTTATTTATTTATTTAGTACAGTCCTGGCAATGACAAGGGTCATAGCCAGTATGATCCACGACATTCAAGGAAGCTCTCCACGTGCCAAACACCACCTGAGTCACTGTATGTGCATTACTTTGTTTAGTCTTCACAACTTCCTACAGAAGTAATTGCCATTTTATTCCATGAGTTTACAAGCTAGACAGTAAAGGCTCAGAGAGGAAAGTCACTTCCCCAAAGATCACTAAGTAGGAGGCAGTAATAGTAGCTACTAAATGATAGAGCTAAAATTTGAAACCTGGCAACTGACCCCAGAATCCTTACCTACTTTGGGGGTAGGGTATGGGGGGCACAGAGTAAGTATGCATAAGAATGTAGTCTTTCCCATGCCAGCTCACCACGGAACCCTTTATTTTGCCCAAAAACAAAGCACTGCGAGAAAAATGCTGTCCTAAAGGGTGGTAAGTCAGATGAAATTCATAAATCACTTTGAAACGTTAAAGGAATGCTAAAAAAAAAAAAAAAAAAAAAAAAAATTAACTACTGCACCAATGGTTCTCAAACTTGAGCATGCATCAGAATCACCTGGAAGGTGTGTCAAAGACAGACTGCTGGGCCCCATCCCCTCGAGTTTCTGACTAAGCGGATTTTGTGGGTTCCGAATTTCTATTTCTATCAAACTGATGTTTCTGCTCAAGGGCCCACACTTGGAGAAATATGGTCCTAAGCCACAGGTGGTGAAACAAAGAAAGCAAGAGATCACCATAAGAATGGTCTCGGGAAAAGGAGAAAACCTAGGTGAAGAAAGCTGGCGTGGAATTAAGGAAAGGAGGGATGAATCATCCAGTAAATGGGGTCAAGCTAAAATCACATGGAAATTTTCCTGGGCCTTTTGCTCCCTGGGTGGGCAAAGAGTCTTCCTGGGACCTCAAACAGCCTAAAACTATTCAACCCAGCTTCGGGCACAGTATAAATTTAATGGCAAAAGGATGTCCCCACGTTCAGGATCTCTGTACTCTGGCTACCACCACAAACCTTACCCACTGACAATGCCTAGAACTCCTTTAACAGGAAACAAAACGTTTTACTTTGTAGCAAGAAATAGAAGCTTGAGAAGGAAATAAGTCCTAAAAAGTGAATATATATCGCTGTCTACAGATCTCATTCCAAATGTAAATGACTGCTTATAGATTAACCATAGGTCTAATATAACATGGCATGTCTAATATTCTTAAAATTACAAAAATTCAGTTTTATTACTTTGGAGAGGAAGCATGATGCTACATGCAAGGCATCAAATTTGGTGTTAGAAATCCTATATTTGGGGATAAATGACTTCTGACAAGTCTTTTTTTGTTTCTTTGTTTATATTTTATTTTTGGCTGCGTTGGGTCATCGTTGCTGCACGTGGGCTTTCTCTAGTTGCGGCGGGCGGGGGCTACTCCTCGTTGCGGTGCACGGGCTTCTCATTGCAGTGGCTTCTCTTGTTGCAGAGCACAGGCTCTAGGCACGTAGGCACGTGGGCTCAGTAGTTGTGGCTCGCGGGCTCTAGAGCGCAGGCTCAGTAGTTGTGGCGCATGGGCTCAGTGGCTCCGCGGCATGTGGGATCTTCCCGGACCAGGGCTCGAACCCGTGTCTCCTGCGTTGGCAGGCGATTCCTAACCACTATGCCACCAGGGAAGTCCAGACATTTTCTTCATACGTAGAAAAGGAGCAGTAGGGACTTCCCTGGTGGCACAGTGGTTAGGAATCGCCTGCCAATGCAGGAGACACGGGTTCGAGCCCTGGTCCGGGAAGATCCCACATGCCGCGGAGCCACTGAGCCCATGCGCCACAACTACTGAGCCTGTGTGCCACAACGACGGAAGCCCGCGCGCCTAGAGCCCGTGCTCCGCAACAAGAGAAGCCAGCGCAATGAGAAGCCCGCGCACCGCAAGAAGAGTAGCCCCCGCCCGCCTCAACTAGAGAAAGCCCACGCGCAGCAACGACCCAACGCAGCCAAAAATAAATAAATATAAAATTAATTAATTTTTTTAAAAAAAGGAGCAGTAATTCCCCACAGAGATGTGAGGATCAAAAGGGATCCTATTTGTGAAAGCATTTGGTCAATTATAACTCACTTTTTCAATTATAAGGTGTTAGGACTACTTCGGGGAGTAACACGTTTTATACAAGCTGTTACTAGATGTGCACTGTATTCAAGTTTAGGGTGCATATTAACGTCCAGTGTCATTTATACACAAGAGATGCCTTCTAGGCTCAAGAGACAAAAGTTACAAGCGATAATCAGGCATTCATGAAGCTGGGATTTGATAACGTTTCTCCCAGTCTAAACGCAGTGGGAAAAATCCAGAACTGAAAGTGGACACAAACTACTTAGTATTTTAGGAAAGCAGGAGAGACACAACAGGATTGGGAAGAAGTATCAAGTCTATCAGAAGCTCTCAGGGACGCCTGGCGTCTACCTACAGAGGCTGCAACCAGCATATTCTTAGGACAAAACCCTAAGGTAGTGGGTGGTTTTTTGTTTGGTTTTTTGTTGCCTGAGAGTGAGCTACTGTCCCGATATCTCACTCTAAAACCTATAGAAAGAGAAGGGCTGTGTTCCTCCAGCTGTGGCACCTCAGGGTAGGGTCCTCTACCTAAGGCTCTGAAAAAGTAAGGAGGGCACAGTGCTACCTCATAGTACAAAAAGGTACGTGAAAGACCTATGTTCTCCTTCCTCTGCTGCTGGCAGGCACTAAGATGAGGAAGAGATGCTCAGAAGGCCATGGCATGGTGATGGAGGAGTCCAGTCTGGCTGCGGCACCTTCACGACCTTCGGAAAACTGTCGGCAAGCTTTCAGTAGAGTAGGTTCAGGCCACAACGTGCATATTCATCTTTCATCTGTTTAAACAAGGCACTCAATAGTAGGTGTCACTGGTCACTTCCTATTGAACAAAGCCTACAAGATTTTAGGTAAGCATCAAGACACTGATGTTGGGTCAGGCGAAGATTTCTTAGCTATGACACCAAAAAGTATATTGATAAAAGAAAAAAATAAGCTGGGCTTCATTCAGATAAAAAATAATGCATTTCAAAAGACACCATTACAAAAGTAAAGACGTGCCATGAACTAGGAAAAAATATTTGAAAATCATATATCCAATCAAGGACTTGTATCCAATAATGACACGTGTTGGCAAGGATATGGAGAAACTGGAACCCTCATGCTTTGCTGGTGGAATTGTCACATTCGAAACTGCTACTTTGAAACACTGATTCATCATATGACCCAGGTAATTACCCCTAGGTAACCACCCAAGTGAAATTAAAACTACATGCACACATCAGCCAGAGCGGCGAAAACGTGGAAACAAACCAAATGTCCATTAATTGGTGGATGGATAAATAAAATGTAGTATATCCATACTATAGAATATTCTTTGGCAATATGATACATGCTACTGCATAACCTCAAAAACATTACGCTAAATAAAAGAAGCTAGACACAAGAGACCACATACTGTATGATCCCATTTATATGAAATGTCTACAAAAGGCAAATCTATAGAGGTAAGAAGTAAATTATCGGTTGAATGGGTCTGGGGGTGGGAATGAGAGTGATTCCAAACAGGCACAAGGTTTCTTTTGGAGGGTGATGGAAATGTTCAAAAATTAGATTACATGATAGGTGCATACAACTCTACAAATTCACAGATTTTACTAAAAACCACTGAATTGCATATACTTCAAAAGAGTCAATTGTATGGCATGTGAATTATACATCAATAAAACTGTTTAAAAAATAAAGAAATTTAAAAGAGAAGTCAGGGACAGCCCTGACCCCAAACCTCACTATGAAATGTTAACATATTTACACAGAAATCTGCCACTTCTCCTGATGTCGCCCTTCCAGAAACTTGACTCTTAGGATGACAAAGAACACGAACGAAGAGTAAGAGACCTCCAAACAGGGTCTAAGATAGCCGTGGCTCATTTATGCACTTTAGACTACAGGAGAAAATGGAAGTCCTCCCCTCGCCCCTACCCAGCCTGAGATGAAAACTTAATGACGCATAGGTACAAATGCAGGGCACCTAATTTGCAGCTCGATTATCTGGTTTTCCTCAGCAGCTACATTAACTAAGTGACAGTTAATACTGAGGATGGGATCAGAAGCAAACTATCAAAGCACAGGCCTCTGGGTCTGGTCAGCCCCTTACAACTTCACACCACTGAGGGCAGGGCAGCAACGGTACCCTGGTGGCCAAAAATGGTTATGACATCTGTTATCTGAGGCTGGAAAGAGAAATCAGTTTCTCAAAATGAGGTCATCAAAATGGCCATGGGTATGCACCCATTTATGATACAGGTTCTCTTGCCTCACTCAAACCAACTGAATCAGAACCTCCAACAATGATACCTAAGAATCTGCATTTTTAACAAGCCCCCTCGATGATTCTTATGTTTTACATTTTATTGTGCACAAGAGCCCTTTACTTAGAGAATATTAGAGATGGAAGGAACCTTGATGATCATCTAACCCAAAGTTCACATACTGTAGATGAAAACACTGGGGACCAACGACGTAACATGATTTTCAAAGATCAAATAGTTCTTTAAACTCTTTTAAAAAAACAAAACAAAACTATGTCTCTAGTCCTAAAAATTGTCAAGAATACTACTGACAAAAGAGAATATAAAATGTACCTCGTAAATATTTTCTTCAAAGATTGATGAAGATAACATGCTTCATCATTTAAAGGGATATGTTTCTGCTCTCAGGAAAATTAATCCAGAGCACCTCATTACCTGAAGCTGCCAACTAAATGAGTCATCATAACAGTTAAATTATTTTTTCCTTGTTGGTATGTTCAGCTTAATTATTGCCTTTTTTCCCCAAACCTACCTCCCTTGAGAAAATGCATAGGTTATTTGACCCAAGACACCAACATTCTTACAGATCACAAGCATTAAGTCATCATTTCCTCTGAAGCCACATCTCCAGGGCTGCAAGTCATATTTTTATATTAATGCAGCCTGAATTCTCCTGTGCGTGGGTCCTAAATCATGAGCTAGCAAGAGGGAGGAGATATGGGGATATATGTATATGTATAGCTGATTCACTTTGTTATAAAGCAGAAACTAACACCATTGTAAAGCAATTATACTCCAATAAAGATGTTAAAAAAAAAAAGATTACATTCTATTGGAGGAAAACAGTCAATAAACAAATATACAAATTAATTAAAAAAAAAAAAAAGTGGGTCTGTTTCCAGGGGCCTATTTAGCCAGTGGGTTCATCACCCGAAACCTCAGGCTCCCTTTCATTATTCCTGCTTGATCCTGCCTTTTGATAATTTCCAGTAAAGCACTGTTGTCTTATTTTCTGCTTTAGACAAGCTTAAGGGAGAGTTTCTTAAGTCACTTGACCAAAATATATTTTGGAGCATGGAAAGAACATAGTTTCTTTTTGGGGGGGGGGGGGGGTTGTTTTCACAAAAGGATTACTTGGATTCAAAATCTTGTTCACTGACTTGTTAATCGTGATGTAGTGACATGACAAATTTCTCAGCCTGTTAGAGGCTTTAATTTCTTTTTCACAAAATGTAAAGAATAACACCTACCTTGCAAGGTTTTTTTGCAAAGAGTCTAAAAAACACGTAGCACGTAAAATAGATAATATATGTAACACGAACAGTGTCTATTGTATATATATAATTGTCAATGAAAAAATGTTGCCTGCCGTATCAGTAAACAAAGGATGTTGCAGCCATCAAGCCATCACATTATAGCCGCCCCAAGAGTGAACCCTGAGGAAACTCAGGATGGAAACAGGATGCCCACCATCTAGCAGTCAACTGCCACAGCCTCCCCTGATGGTGCACCCCGAGGGAACTCAGGATGAGAAAGCACAGGATACTGGCCCACATAGCTGAGGTGCATATCAAAGGAAGGATTTCAGTGAGCCCAGACTTTTGCATCTTCCCAGACACAGAAAAACACTGAAAATTCATTAACTCGAGATGTCTGGTTTTCTTTAATTAACAGGAATCTTTCGATGTTCCGATGACCTGGTCTTTGTTGCAAAAACTCCTATAGTTGATGGTTCCTTCCTCTCCTTTTTGGATCAGTCCCTCAGAGAGAGCTGAGAGGCTGTGTCCCAGGCTTAAGTCCTCAGTTTTGCCCACCCAATAAAACATATTTCTCAACTTTGAGGTTGTGCATTTTTTTCAGTCAACATCATATATATGTTAAATATACATGCATAGAATATATATACACAAATATACATATATATTAGTGTAGGGGGTAAAAACATGGACTTTTCCTTGTTATTTAACCACTCTGAACCTCAGTTTCCATTTCAGCAAAATAGACATATTAACAGGTCCTAAATCACAGTGTTGTCAGAAGGGCTAAACACACATAAAGCATGTACCCGCTGTCTGGCAAACAGTAGGAGCTCAACAAATGTTGTCCAATGGCAAGGCAGCCCTCAAGAGACCAGCGGTCAGTACGTGGTGGGTATTATGATTATTGTTCATTTCTTTCAGGGGCAATCTGGAAGCGCAGAGGCAGAGGTTTGGAGGAATTTTAGGGGTCCACACAATACACCCAGGTGGGAACAACACAGATCCCCTGAGTGGGGTTCAGGGAGCACCTCAGCAGCCCTGGCCCTTCCTGCTCTCTCAGTTGGGAGGGTCTCAATGCTGGACTTTGTATTTTCAAAAGATGGCCCGGGCCTTCTTCAGAGAAGAGGAGGTGACAGACAGCATGATGATGGCTGATGAAGGTGTGGGATGATGAGCGGAGAGTCAGCTTGTACCAGAAACATCAACACTCAACCAATGCCTGGCTCTACTTCCTCACCTGTTGATTGATGACTAGGCTTTACCTAGTTTCAGGACGAGAGTAAAACACAAGGATTCGAAATAGAGTCACAAGTGTAGAAAACAAACTTATGGTTACCAGGGGGGGAAAGTGGGGAGGGGAGAGGGACAGATTGGGAGATTGGGATTGACATATACACAACACTACCTATAAACTAGATTACTAATCAGGACCTACTGTATAGCACAGGGAACTCTACTCAGTACTCTGTAATGACCTGTATGGGAAAAGAGTCTAAAAAAGAGTGGATTATATGTCTATGTATAACTGATTCACTTTGCTGTACACCCGGAACTAACACAACATTGTAAATCAACTATACTCCAATAAAAATTTTAAAAAACACACGCAAGGATTCTCCAAAGATCTTATGTTTGGACCTGATTCCTAGATCTTCTTCTGGGAATTGGGGGTGGGAGGAGAGAGAGTGAAGGAAACAGTGAGGTGGGGCGGGGGGACGTGCATAGGGAAATGAGCGCTTCATGGTGGAAGCACTGAAGCACCACAAAAGGAGTTCCATCGATCCTGGAGAAATCCCCTCACGTCCCCTCCAGGAAAACTTCAAAACTCAGGACTGTCGATTCAGCGCACCTGAAAAAAACAGAGCAGATGGACGTCAGGACCCCGTTGGGATCCTGCAGCTCCATGGCTGCGGCCCCAGCAGTTTTTGAGGGCAAACAGCTTACTCCAGAGTATTGATCCAGCCACAGCAAGGTGCAATCTGCTTTAAAAAAAAAAAAAAAAAAAGTCTGTTTGAGAAATAGACCCACAGACACAGAAAACAAAATTTCGGTTACCGAAGGGGAAAGGGTGAGGGGAGGGATAAATTAGGAGTGTGGGATTAACAGAGACACACAGATATATGATATATGTAAAATAGATGAACAACAGGGTCCTACTGTAGAGCACAGTATTACTGTGCTCAATATTACTCAATATCTTGCAATAAACGATAATGAAAAAGAATCTGGAAAAGAATATATATATACGTATGTATGTATACGTATGTATGTGTGTATGCATAACTGAATCACTTTGCTGTACACCTGAAACCACCAACAATGTAAATCAACCATTCTTCAGTTTAAAAAAATAATTTAAAAATAATTTTAAAGTCTGTGTATGTACAGCAACCCTACCCCGTCAAGCCGGGAAGACGAACAGCAGTTAAGTGTAGACAGAGGCAACCCACCACATTGTCCCCAGCACGCAACTCCAGACATGGTCAGAAGCCTTTTACTGCCTGAGAGTTTTAGCACATGAGGGGGAAGCTTTTCAACTCAATTAGCATTCAATGGTCCTGATGCTCAATCACAGGGATCAGCTGGGAAGTTACTAAAGCCATTACCAGGGGCTGGAGTCGCCAGCTGAGTTTGAAATGTCAGTGCCTTTCCCCTGACACCACCTCCCCTCTTCCCACTGTCCCTCCCAATCAGAGGTCCTGATAATTTGGTAACCTTTCACAACAGCAGGCAGTCATCCTTCAGTCTTGGGATCAGGGACTTTGAAATACCCAAGGAGTCAATTACAGCTTGGCTCTGTCCCTGGGAAAAGAAAGCAGCATCCGAGAGGTGGAAGGAATTGGGGTCCTGGGCAACGCGGGCACGTGAGTTCCGAGGCGCCTTCTCCCAGATGCTGCCTGCATCCCACCAAAGCTTCCGAGGAGACCACAGCCTGTAGGGGTAGAAAGAAGAGCCTGGGAAGACCCAGCTCAAGGTTGCTCTAAGCAAAAGAGAATATGAATGGAGAATTGTCTCGAATTAGAGGAGGATTGCAGGAATGTAACCCTTTGTATTCTAAAGATCTGACAGTGAATTGGTAGGTAGGTAGGACCTTGGCTAGTTGTTAATCAATACCCATTGGCCCTTTCTCTTTGCTGCATCCAGATTCCCTTCGACAGCCCCCTTGCCTCTGGGTGGGGCCCTGGAACGAGCCCTGACCAGTGGACCATGCGCAGAAGTGGCTCTGTCCTCTCTGGGCAGAAGAGGCCAAGAGCGTGCGTGCCTTCTCCAAGCTCCCTTCTTCCAGCGCCGGGGCTCGGAGGACCTGAGGAAGGTGACGCCACAACGTTGAAGGACCCGGAGTCCCTCACATCTGCAAAGAACAGAGTCTCCCACTCCAACCCTAGCCAGTAAATCGAGCAAGAAAGAAAACTTGAACCTGTATGGATGAAGAATGTCGCCTGCCCTATCAGTCAACAGAGTGTTGCAGCCATCAAGCCATCATCAGCCATGGCAGCCATCCCCGATGGTGCACCCGGAGGGGATTCAGGATGGAGAAAAGCAGGATGCTGGCTCTAGAGAGTTCAAATGCACATCAAAGGAAGGATTCCAATGAGCCCAGACTCCTGCCTCTTCCCATACACAGAAAAATGCTAAATTCATTGACTTGAGATGTCTGGTTTTTCTTTCATTAACAGTAATCTTTTGATGTTCCGACTACCTGGTTGTTTTGGGGTTTAACGTTTTGTTTTGTTTTGTTTTTGCAAAACTCCTATATGTCCTGGTTCCTCCCTTCCCTCTTCAGTGCAATCTCTCAGAGCGATCTGACACTGCCTCCCGGGCTTAAGTCCTCAGCAAGTCCACCAAAAAAAAGATGATTCTCAACTTTTAGTTGTGCATTTTTTTCAGTCAACACCTGCTAAGCCACTGAGATTTTAGGTTGTTTGTTAGTACAGCTACCATCAGTTATCCTGACTGACAAAATGACATAATCAGAATTACAAACAAAAATATCCATCATATATATATATATATATAAATATATATATATAAATATATATATATATATAATATATATATATATATATATATATATATATATATATATATATAAACAACAAAATAACTGAATTAACTGTCCAAAAAAGGGAGCTGGTTAAATAAAGGATGGTACACGATACAGCCGTTAAGACACGTCTTTAAAATGATGCTAATGACACAGGGACACGATAAAAAGTGAACTTATTGTGTTTTATACTGCAGAGTAGTAACCAAAAAGTAATTGTAAAATAATTTAAGTACTTTGCTTAGAGTCTTTGAAGGGGATTTATGGATCACAGGTTTTTTTTTTTAAATTCTCCCTTTCCCGTCTTACTACAGCACTTGCTCCCACACTTCCTTCTTCAAATATTCGTGCACAAAATCCCCGCCACTAGCCTACTTACCTCTAGCCTCCCCTTCCTTTTTTCCCCAATACTGTGCCCCCAAAACTAAAGGACAGTCCACCATGCAGAAAAGGAAGAATAGGTGGGAGGAGGGTAAGACTGCTAACAGTCACACATCAACAATGCTCACCCAGAACCTCTGGCAAAAGGAACTTCATTTTTCTACATCTTTCCAGAATCAGAATCTTGCTCACCTCTGGCCCAGGCTCAAAGGGAGCTCTTGTCGTCAGAGAAAAATTAAGGAGTTCTCCACTGCCTGTGAAAGTAACTGAGGATGCTTTCTGATACATTGCAGGCACGGAGAGAGAGCATGTTTAGCTTAGTCAAGGCCTCTTTTATGACATGGAAAGAAAAGAGGTGAAAGTTACATTAAAATGAAGAATCAAAGAGTTCTTTGATTTTTGAAAGAAATCATTAATTGCATGACTTTTGATCAGACTGCATGTCTTATCAAATCTGGAGCTCATACTTGCACGTGGATGAATAATACAAGAGTCCCCACAAGATCCCTCTTCCTCTGCAGCCCCATGTTTTTCTCCCTTTGGCTGGTGACAGTGGTTTTGCTCCTCTACGTGAGTTGGATGGGTTGGGAATGTGTCACTTTGAAAAGAAGATGCCCTAACACCTCTCCATAAAAAAGGCAGAGTTCTGGTTACCTCAGCCCTCCCATCCATTCTGGGCACCCACTCAGGGCTCCAAAATGATCTTGTTGGCTGGGCCTTCACAGTAGATAGGTGTGAATTAAATGACGAAGCTCTGGGCTGCGTCAGACAGAGGGGGCAAATCATAGTGTCTGATAGGACAGGTATTTTGCCTGTTTTTAAACTTCTACACGATGGGGGATCCTTTTCTAGGCTGACCCATCTGGAAGTTGCTTCCCCCCCACCCCCGCCCCAGGTATCAAATTCAGCCTCAACAGAACATGGGCCCTCAGAGATGCCACAAACATAGAGACCCCAGAATGAGAAAAAGGAGAGCGCTGTAAACCTGGATCTCAAGGAGGACAGAAACAGGCATTTTGCAGACAGCATGAAAGGAAAGCACAGAAAATGACTCCACTTAAAACAGAATTTTGAAAACAAAAAACAAAAAAACAAAAAACAGAATTTTGAGCTACAACAGCTCCGGGGACTTGAATTCTCTCCAGTTAGTAAATACATAGTTTGCACCATCTTACCACAGAATAATCTGAGATGAGATGAGAGACAGGGTACTAAAGATCGACAAAACCTAGATTTTGAGTGAGGAGGACTCTGAAATGGGCAAGAATAGAGACATCTGCACTCAATACAAAAAGCTGAGAGTTTTGTCCACCCTTGTGAGGAAGGTATTAAGAACCTCAGTAAAGGGGCTTCCCTGGTGGCGCAGTGGTTGAGAATCTGCCTGCCAATGCAGGGGACACGGGTTCGAGCCCTGGTCTGGGAAGATCCCACATGCCGCGGAGCAACTGGGCCCGTGAGCCACAACTACTGAGCCTGAGCGTCTGGAGCCTCTGCTCCGCAACAAGAGAGGCCGCGATAGTGACAGGCCCGCGCACCGCGATGAAGAGTGGCCCCCACTCGCCGCAACTGGAGAAAGCCCTCACACAAAAACGAAGACCCAACACAGCCAAAAATAAACATAATAAATAAATAATAAATAAAAATTTTTTACAAAACACCAAAAACATAAAATCTGGAAAAAAGTTGAACACCTATATACGCCCTGCAGACTTTACATTTAGTATTTTGAAGAAAAAAAAAAAAAAAAAAACAAAGAACCTCAGTAAAAATGACTTCGAGTCTTCAATTACTTACTCCTTTTCTTAGTAAAAGTGGAGGGAGATAAACCACCTTAGTAATCGTTACGGATAATATCCGGACTATGGGTGTGTCACTGGCAATCTCAGAAAGTGGGTCTCTCTTGCCCTCCTGGGGCCCCTGGGGCTGTGCCAGCCCACCGGCACGCCCCATGTGGGGTGTCTGCTAGACTAGGGCATGGGTGGGGAGGCCCAGGTGTGAGGGGCCAGGTAGAGTACCTCTGCCTCCCCCCTGATCTCCTCCACAAAACTGCCCCTCCTCCTGAAGCCTGACCCCCAAGTCACACGTTCCTTATCATGACCTCACTGGGTAGTGATGACCTCACCGGCCTTCTAACAGTTTCCATGGCCGCGTAACTGCCAACGTGCTGCCCTGAGAAACTTCCCTGACAGTTCTCCACCAGATACCAATCTCTTTGGTTGTCTGAGTGAGAATGTGTGACTGGATCGTCTATATTAACTCAGACCTGTGCTCTGTTCCATGGGTGGGCAGTGCGGCAGGTACACCGAGACCGCCCGGAGGCATGGTGTCCACACAACCTCACCTGGCTGCCTCATGTTCCTGTGGGGTTTGCCCACTACGTATACCTGAGCGCGTTCCCAGCTGTAAGTAATACCAGTGACCTGGGACACCTTCAGGGACCCACAGTGCTCACTGCTGAGGACAAGTGAAAGGTCATCCCTGGACAAGTGTGCAGGATGGTCCTGATCTTTATAAATGTAGCTTCCCCTTTGGGCTACAGATGCTTCCATTCAGACCCTTTCCTGATTGGCCTCTTAGCAAAAGACAAGTGCATTTTTGTTGGCAAATGGTAAATGGAGCAGTTTGAGGAAGAGGGCCACTCTTGAAACACACCTTCAAACCCAGGCACCTCTGTGCTGTCGTGGAGACATCTCTATCGGTGCCCTCACACACATCCCATCCTGAGCTGCTGAGTACTAGGGGAGAGGGTGGTGCCATATTGATGGGAAGACCGGAAGCACCAAGAGGGCTGTTGAAGTGCTAATGAGACTGGAGGGCTGAGGAGATGGTGTCCAAGGAGGCTGGGTTGATGTGAGCCTAGACTTGGTACCCAGAACGCGGTTCTCAGTCTCCTGGTCACTCTGCCTCAGTACTTGGCCTTGTTCTAATCTACATAAAAGTATCAGAGGGCTAGAGTTCAGTGTGGTCGAAACAGGCAGTATAAATGGGGCCCAAGAGGGGTTGCCAAGGTGGGAGGGGTTCTTCACCAATTTATATTAGATTATTTTTTTCCAAAACTTGAAAGACATTTCCATTAAAGCCTCAGAAGTGACAGACTGCAAGAAATGTTTTCTCTGTTGTGGAAGGGAGAGATGGAGAGGCTCATGGTTGCACTGACTTTCGGGTTCTACTGTTTTCCCTGGAAACGGTGAAGAGACTTCCTCATGTGCTGCAGCCGTAGGCTCTAGGAACTGCTTTTGCAGCCAGTGTCCCTTTTCTAGGGACTCATAGAGGTGATGGGCCAAGGCTGTGTTTTGGATGTCAAGTCGATTAAAGGTCTTCAGCCAGAAACTGGGAGAGACATGAGAGAGGGAAATTCTGGCAGGAGGCTGTGTACAGCGGAAATGACTGATCAGTTCTGATTTTCTTTGCAGCAGCAATGGCTCCCGTTTCTCCCCCTACCCCTGGCCACTACCATGTCCTCTACCGAGGGTGTGGAGAAACGCAGTTGGGCTGGCATGGGGAGACATACTGCCTGGCTGGTGGCTACCGGGCCTACGGGGATGTTCCTTTGGCCACGCCAGCAAAGGTGGAAGCAGAGAAGCCAGTCCCCAGACATGCTCCCAAGAGAAAGCGCGCTCCGGAAGAGTCAGACGAAGACCTGGGTTGCCCCAGACCCAAAATCCGGCGATTGGAGCATTCATGGAGCTTCGGACTACAAGGTGCTTTGATTCTCAAGCAGGGTGGCCCAACCTCTGGGCACATCCCCTCTGCAACAGCCCCAGTAAACGAAATGTCCCATCCTTACTTTCTCAAGGTCAACAACAGGGAGTCCCCTCCTAAAGAAGGTTCTCTCGCATTGCCACTCTCTCAAAGGCTGCCCCCAGTGTGGGTCCCACCTGTGGGCCTGATCAGCCTAAGGGCAGAGTTGTCTCTTCCCTTCTCTGAGTCGGACCAAATCGTCTTAGTAACACCTCTTCACAGTGGTGACCGTGTTTCACGGGGGCTGCTGCTGAGCCTTTATCTCATCCTTTCATGGTGGAGAGGGAGGATTATAATGATTTTTACTTCTAGGGGAGAGGGTGGTGCCATATTGATGGGAAGACCGGAAGCACCAAGAGGGCTGTCGAAGTGCTAATGAGACTGGAGGGCTGAGGAGCTGATGTCCCAGGAGGCTGGGTTGATGTGAGCCTAGACTTGGTACCCAGAACGCAGTTCTCAGTCTCCTGATCACTCTGCCTCAGTATTTGGCCTTGTTCTAATCTACATAAAAGTATCACAGGGCTAGAGTTCAGTGTGGTGGAAACAGGCAGTATAAATGGGGCCCAAGAGGGGTTGCCAAGGTGGGAGGGGTTCTTCACCAATTTATATTAGATTATTTTTTTCCAAAACTTGAAAGACATTTCCATTAAAGCCTCAGAAGTGACAGACTGCAAGAAATGTTTTCTCTGTTGTGGAAGGGAGAGATGGAGAGGCTCACGGTTGCAATGACTTTCGGGGTCTACTGTTTACCCTGGAAACGGTGAAGAGACTTCCTCATGTGCTGCAGCCGTAGGCTCTAGGAATTGCTTTTGCAGCCAGTGTCCCTTCTCTAGGGACTCAGAGAGGTGATGGGCCAAGGCTGTTTTGGATGTCAAGTCGATTAAAGGTCTTCAGCCAGAAACTGGGAGAGACATGAGAGAGGGAAATTCTGGCAGGAGACTGTACAGCAGAAGTGACTGATGAGTTCTGATTTTCTTTGCAGCAGCAGTTCCTTTGGCCACGCCAGCAAAGGTGCAAGCAGAGAAGCCAGTCCCTAGACATGCTGCCAAGAGAAAGCGCGTTCCGGAAGAGTCAGACGAAGACCTGGGTTGCCCCAGACCCAAAATCCGGCGATTGGAGCATTCATGCAGCTTCGGACTACAAGGTGCTTTGATTCTCAAGCAGGGTGGCCCAACCTCTGGGCACATCCCCTCTGCAACAGCCCCAGTAAACGAATGTCCCATCCTTCCTTTCTCAAGGTCGGCAACAGGGAGTCCCCTCCTAAAGAAGGTTCTCTCGCATTGCCTCTCTCTCAAAGGCTGCCCCCAGTGTGCTTCCTTCCTGTGGGCCTGATCAGCCTAAGGGCAGAGTTGTCTCTTTCCTTCTCTGAGTCGGACCAAATCGTCTTAGTAACACCTCTTCACAGTGGTGACCGTGTGTTTCACGGGGGCTGCTGTTGAGCCTTTATCTCATCCTTTCATGGTGGAGAGAGGAAGGATTATAATGATTTTTACTTCTAGGGGAGAGGGTGGTGCCATATTGATGGGAAGACCGGAAGCACCAAGAGGGCTGTTGAAGTGCTAATGAGACTGGAGGGCTGAGGAGATGGTGTCCCAGGAGGCTGGGTTGATGTGAGCCTAGACTTGGTACCCAGAACGCGGTTCTCAGTCTCCTGATCACTCTGCCTCAGTACTTGGCCTTGTTCTAATCTACATAAAAGTATCAGAGGGCTAGAGTTCAGTGTGGTGGAAACAGGCAGTATAAATGAGGCCCAAGAGGGGTTGCCAAGGTGGGAGGGGTTCTTCACCAATTTATATTAGATTATTTTTTTCCAAAACTTGAAAGACATTTCCATTAAAGCCTCAGAAGTGACAGACTGCAAGAAATGTTTTCTCTGTTGTGGAAGGGAGAGATGGAGAGGCTCACGGTTGCAATGACTTTCGGGTTCTACTGTTTTCCCTGGAAACGGTGAAGAGACTTCCTCATGTGCTGCAGCCGTAGGCTCTAGGAATTGCTTTTGCAGCCAGTGTCCCTTCTCTAGGGACTCACAGAGGTGATGGGCCAAGGCTGTGTTTTGGATGTCAAGTCGATTAAAGGTCTTCAGCCAGAAACTGGGAGAGACATGAGGGAGGGAAATTCTGGCAGGAGGCTGTGTACAGCAGAAGTGACTGATCAGTTCTGATTTTCTTTGCAGCAGCAGTTCCTTTGGCCACGCCAGCAAAGGTGCAAGCAGAGAAGCCAGTCCCCAGACGTGCTCCCAAGAGAAAGCACTCTCCGGGAAAGTCGCACAAAGATCTGGGTTACCCCAGACCCAAAATCCGGCGACTGGAGCATGGTGCCAGGAGGTAGACCCCACAGCATCTTGCTGGCTGAGGCACTCTGAAGAGAGGGCAATGGTTTAACTGCCTAAGGCAGCGAATGCCTCTTCCTGCAGTGACCCGCCCCGTCCCCCCACTGCCCACTGCCACAGATCACAACCTGCGTCGTTCCGTTTGAGCCTTCCTCAGCCAGGAGCCTCCTGCCACACTAAATGGCCAAAAGCAAGGAGCCTCAGAAACTGAGGTTTGAAATGACAGTCTGCCCTGAACATCCCAGGGCTGAAGCTGGCCTGGAAGAAAACGGGACGTTCCTCTGCTCAATCCTCACGGGCCCCTTTGTCAGCTGAAGACAGAAAAGTCTGCACTCTGCGAGCCGAGAAGAATGCAGGAGCAGAGACAGGGTGCAGAGAAGCCTTAGCAGTCTACCACATGGGCTCCTGCTCTGAGCCATTGTCAGCGGCCACCACCACAAACCAGGGGGGAGCTGGGTTCTTTGAAACTGAAAGCAGCAATCTGTGGCTTCCCAAAGAGCCTCCTGCCTGGGGTCTCAGGAGGCAGGATAGAGAGACCCAGGAAGACCTGCTCCCTGAAGCAAGAACAGGATGGAGAGTCAAGGAGCACGCACCCTGCCCCGAGGTTCACATGCTCCTTTATTCCCAGCCCTTTCTGTCCCCAGGGGGGTCCCTTACTGCTCAATGTTTTTCTGTAACAGACTTCTAGGGTCGCCAGTGCTCACACTTAGGTCACTACCCCTGTGCTAGGCACTCCTGCTACCCAGGAAAGGTGCCAAAGGTGGAACAGCTCCAGGGGGTGCCAGGGATCAGAGCAAAAACTGGAGAGGCTGGGGATGAAGGAGTTTGGGCACAGTCCCTAAAGCATCTCAGGGGTTGAGCTTCTGTGAGAAGGCACATCCCCTCTATCGGTGTGTGTGTGTGTGTGTGTGTGTGTGTGTGTGTTGGAGGGAGGGGGTCCCCAGAGGAGGCAGCTAGGGGGAGGGCCTGAGGCTGGAAATGGGGAGTGGCGTGCGGCCTCTGAGCAAGCACAGGCACTTAGCCCTTGAGGTTTCTGGGAAAGCTAGAGCCACAAGGGCCACGAGATAAGGCAAGTGTAGCAGCAGAGCCCAGGTGCCAGGTCTTTCCTCAGAACCTATACTTCTTCACGAGGCCAGGCCTTCCATGCTGAGGTAGGAGGGATCCTGGCCAGAAGGTCGGCCAGCAGCCCTGGGAGGAAGGTTGCTGCGATGGGGGCTCTGCTGCCATGGAAATGACTTCATTTCCTTCCACTCAAATAGCCTACTGACTGGGTTCCTGCTCTGTTGAGGAAAAGGGTCGTTGACTCTCCCCAGAAGGGGTTCAGTTCACATCCCAAAAGTCCCTCTCTTCAGGCCCTGGGGAGGTGTAGCAGCTCCTGAGGGCACTCTTTCCTGAGGCTGGCTGACAGAAGTCGAGGGGGGGGGGGGGTTCCTGAGAGTTCCCGGGTGCTGGTTGAAGTCCCCAGAGACTGGTCATGCAGGTTGGGGAGTCAAGTAGGTGGAGAGAGAAGGTCGGGGGCAGAGGGCCCCTTCCTGAATCCAGAGCTCACAAGGTTCCCCCATTTCCAGAAACTCTCTCTTCCCCCACACCAGCCCACATGGCCCCATACCGGGAAACCGGGAGCCCAGAGCACCTGTGGCCGCAGAGACACTGGCACGCAGCCCTCGGAGTGGGCGGGGCCGGCTGCAAGCAGATGGGGACGCGGTGTGCTCCCGGGAGGCCTCGGGCTGAAGGTGGCCCTCTGAGAGAAGCGGCCCAGCTTGGCCAGGAAGGTTAGAGGCGGGGGAGAGCAGCCTAGGGCGCCCCCTCGGAGCAGTGGGAGTGGGAAGAGGCGCAGGGGCGGAGGGAACCCGCGACGGGAGGCGAGTGGGCTCTCAGCAGAGGCCAGCTTAGCCCGCGGGAGCTGCCTCGGAGCAGGGGGCGGGAGGGCAGTGCCGCCCCGGGGCTGCCGGGCTTCGCGGATCGCGGCTCTCCGCACACGGCTCGCAGGGCCCTGTGACTCTGTATCCCCTCCCTCACCCCGCCCCCCTCGCGAGGCCGCGCCGCTGGCTGGCCTGTGTGGACGGGCACAACCCCATCGCCCGCCCCTCTCACACCCGCCTCTGCCCACCTGCCTGGCCCTGCGCAGCTTGCGGCCCGGGGGCCTCGAAGGTCCCCGCGCACTCAGCCAGCGGCCTCTGCTGTGTCTGCTGCTGCGGCCGGGAACCCGCGGCCGGACCACGCCGGGCACCTCCAGCACCCCGAGTCCGCGGGAGCGCACGCCGGCCCTGAGGCGAGACTTCCCGCTTGTGGACGGGGGGCTGCAGTGTGTGCGGGTTGGCGGGGGCCGGTGGGGGCCTAGCCTGGCCCTGGGCAGGGGAGGAGGTCCGGAGCATGCAGAGCTAGTGGGGAGGCTCCCTCACACCACCCCTGGATGTCCTCTCCATCATCTATGGATGCCCTTCCCCTTCTCTGTCATCCCCTCCCTGGTGGGAACCCCTCAGCCCAGGCCTCAGCTGCTCCTAGTATAGTCTGTGTGACAGTGTGAGGTGGGGGGACCCCCCCCCCGGCTGGCCCAGGCCAGGCAATGTGTCCTGCCTGATCCCAAGACCTAAGGAGCCCACCCATTTGCCTTGACCTCCCTCCAGCCACAACGACATGCCCCTGGTCCTGAGGCAGTTTTACAATGGGCTCCAGGATGTTAATCTGTGCAATTTCAGCCATGGCCAGACCAGCTTGGACAGGCTGAAAGACGGTCTCGTGGGTGCCCAGGTACCAAAGGGACACACAAGGTGCCACCATGGCTGCTGGGGAATGTGGGGCAGTTTGGGGGCCTCAGAGACCACAGGTGAGTCACACTGGAACTAAGTTACCATAGTGGCTTAGAAAGTGCCATGCCATGGATGCTGGGGGCTACAGGGGTCACAGTGAGCCAACCTGACGGGCATCCGAGTACCACAGAAAAAGCAACGCATTCCATGTGACTTCTGGGCACAGTGAGTGCTGTGCCAGCTGAGGAGGCTATGAGAAGCCCAAGGAGTTCCAAAGCCCAAACCAAGCCCTGGCCTTCCCTCAGTTCTGGTCAGCCTACGTCCCATGCCAGACCCACGAACGGGATGCTGTGCGCCTCACCCTGGAGCAAATTGACCTCATCCGCCTCATGTGTGCCTCCTATTCTGAGCTGGAGCTTGTGACCTCACTTAAAGGTAGACGGGGGACTTGCCTGGTAGTCCAGACGTTAAGACTCTACGCTTCCACTGCAGGGGGCTCGGGTTTGATCCCCGGTGGGGGAACTAAGAGCCCTCATGCTGCGCGGCACGACCAAAAAAAAAAAAAAAGGTAAACAGACTGGTGGTGGTAGGTGCTAGGGACTTCAGTAAGCTACCCCTGCCTCTGAAAATGATCATCTGACCTACCTGCCCCCAGCTCTCAACAATACCCGGAAGTTGGCTTGCCTCATTGGTGTGGAGGGCGGCCACTCACTGGACAGTAGCCTCTCCATCTTGCGGACCTTCTATGCGCTGGGTGTGCGCTACGTGACACTCACCCACACCTGCAACACGCCCTGGTGAGCGCAGTGCAGATGGTAAGGGCCCAGTGAGGCAGGGATCTGCCCAAGATCACGCTGGGGCCCAAAGCAAGTTTACCCCTGGGATCCGGCCCTGAACCTGGGGTGGGGAGGGGAATGGAGGTTCGCAGAACAAGACTGAATCCCCAGAAGGGCCCTCCTACTGCCAGGCACAGCCCAGTTTGGGTCCCTCCTCTTGCACCAGGGAGTTGCAGGTGTAGACGGTTCGACAGAACCTCTTTCTAGGCTCTTGTAGCCAAGTCATGGCCACCAGTCAGACTGCCTCCTGGCCATCCTGCAGGGCACAGAGCTCAGCAAAGGGTATCCACCCCTTCTACAGCAATGTCAGTCGGCTGACCGGCTTGGGCGAGGTAAGGACCCGGGTTCCATACCCTGCCCCACATGAATGTACAGCCCCGCCTGTTCCCTACAGATAAATGCACACAAGGTAAATGCAGCCCTGATGCCCTCTCCCCATCCTGTCCCTGCAGAAGGTGGTGGCAGAAATGAACCGCCTGGGCATGATGGTGGACTTGTCCCATGTCTCGATGCTGTGGCACGGCGAGCCCTAGAAGTGTCACAGGCACCTGTCATCTTCTCCCACTCAGCTGCCCGGGGTGTGTGCAAGAACACTCGGAATGATCCTGATGCTACCCTGCAGCTTCTGGTGAGAGACTGCCCTGGCCCTCACACCTAAAGCAAGAGGTTCAAACCGGGAGCCCTTGAACCTGAGCCTCTTCTCCCTCAATTTCCTCAAACCCCAGGTTAAATATCTTCTGCCCCCAAAACCCACGGTCCACAGCCCCTGAACTCTTGAGCCCTAGGTGGGGGTCTAGGTGCTAAGATACTCCACCAAACCCGGAAACCCAGGGCCAAGACACCACCCAGACCAGGGCTGCGGCTCCTCCATTCACACAAACCCAGAGAGGAGACGACTCTGACCTCAACACCTTCCTCACAGAGGCCGAGAGAGGGAACAGGCAGCTGGCTGTGCTGGGGGCCAAGCTGACTGTCCACCGGTCCGCCCCTGCAGAAGAAGAACGGTGGCATCGCGATGGTGCCCTTGTCCGTGCGGGTGCTGCAGTGCAACCCGTTAGCCAACGTGCCTACTGTGGCAGGTGAGCCTCACCCTGGGCTCTCTGAAAACTCTGATTTGGAGCTGAAGCTGGCTCCAAACTTGGGGAGGACTTCAGAAGAGCCCCAGTGGTTTGACCCACCTGTTGGCAATAGGTACAGCTCCCAAACACCCAATAACGGACGGTACACAGCACCTTGGTGCCATGTGGAACTGGAGCCACGGAATCAAAACTGCGGTACTGATGGGTAGCAGGGAGGCTGTCAGACACAGAGCCCGGGTGCTGCCCATCTGTGCCTCTGCAGGGGCTCCTAAAGCGCACTGCCCCTACCTCTGGCCAAGGGACTGGACAGCTCCTTAGGTCTCTGGGGTCTTCATCAGTTGTACTCTTGTTCCTCTCTCATCCTCCACACCCGGGGAAAGGAGCCCCCACAGGTTCTCAAGGAGACTGGGAGGCAGGGTGAATCGTGGGTGGGAAATGGCCCAAACAGGGGGCTCTGGGGTCCACTCCAAATCTGAAGTCCAGTCTAGAGCCAGCTGGGATCACTTCAGATCAAACCTCAGGGCCCTCGAGTTGGTACTCTCGGTGCCAGGCCACGAAGGAACTGGACTGGTTGGCCTACAGGCTGCAAAAAGGGGAATCAACAGAGGCCAGTCATCACCCCCACCCCTGCCCTGGAAGCCCCACACTGCTGACTTCCCATTCTTCAGATCACTTCGACCACATCAGGGCAGTCACTGGATGCAAGTTCATCGGGATTGGCGGAGATTATGACGGGGCTGGCCGGTGAGTGCTTCCCCATGGCTTGTCTCGGGCTGGCTGGGCAGCAGTGGGGCTTTCACAGCCACCGTGCCCACCACACTGTGGTCCTCATGGCCTTGACCATAGCCTCAGGTGTGCTGGCCCAACTGGTATCTCCCCTCTCCCAGGGTCTGCTTCCTGGGCTCTCCTGTCTGTTTGGCCCTACTCTAGGTCATCATATTTGTCTAAAACACCACACAGAGCTCATCTGCCCAGCACCTGCGCCCACCCAGTGCCAGCAGACCCACGGCCTCTGAGCAGACTCTTCGCAAGGTCTGGGCTGGGCTGACCATCGTCTCTGCCTGCAGCTGGGTCTGTGCATGCAGGGGGGTCAACCCAGTTCTTAAAAAGCTTTTCTTCTCTTTATAAATGGAGGCAAAAATTGCATTCAGTGAAAGGCATAGCTCTTAACAGTACAATTCAATGAGTTTTGACGAATAGTCGAGGCGCTTTTGGGGCCTTCCTTTGAAGGATGAAGAGCAGGAGTGAATCATTTACTCTCTGCAAGTCTCCATTTTCCATATCTGACCAGGGCTGGGGTTCAGTGGACCCTGGACACATAGGGCTTTGGTTCTGACTCAGGACCAGGGAACAGGTCTGAGGCCCAATAGCTGGCTGGCTGGCGGCCACACAGGTTCCCACAGGGGCTGGAGGACGTGTCCATATACCCGGTACTGATAGAGGAGTTGCTGAGGCGTGGCTGGAGTGACGAAGAGCTCTGGGGTGTGCTTCGAGGAAACGTGCGGCGGGTCTTCAGACAGGTGGAACAGGTATGCTGGGCTGGGCAAAAGAGTAGCTCTGAGCAGGTGGTCTGAGCAGGTGTACGTGGGGGTGCTGTGAGAGGTGCTGCCCGCTGACTGCCGCCTCCAGGTACGGGAGGAGAACGAAGGACAGAGTCCCTTGGAGGATGAGTTCCCAGATGAGCAGCTGGGCAGCTCTTGCCGCTCCGTCCTCCCACGTCTGCATCAGAGAGAGGATCTGGCTCCAGACCAGAAACTAACCAGAGCTGCGGTTCGTGGGAATCCCACTTTGTCACCTAAGTGGTCATTCTCAAAATCTTGCCCCCACATGGGCCCAGGCCTCACAGTTATTGCTGCCTTCCCAGTCCTCATTGTTTGGCTCTGGTGATCCAGTTAATCCTGCCAGATGTCACTTTGGCAGCCACAGATACCCCACAAAGTTTCCTTGCATGCGAGCACAAACATTTCCTATGTATTATTCTCTTCTGATAATTCTTTCAATGTATCCCTTCTGGCTTTGTGCAAAGCGATTCTTTGTTTTGTACACGGGGACCACATCTGGGAAAACATCGCCGCACCCTCATAAGTGACAGGGGGAGACCCGAACTGGCCAAGCCATGACAGGAGCTCGCCGCTGCTGAGCTCTACAGATCCCGCCCCTTCCACACAGTTCGCCAATTCCGCGGCGAGCTCATCTTTCTTGATGTTCTTCCCTTAGGAGACGTGTACAATGCAGCAGGAGTCTCAACCCGTTCCCCGTGGTCACTTGTGCTAGATGGAGCTTTGCAGTGTTCTGTGCCGGCCGTGGGCTGCTGGTGGAACACTGTGTGACAACTGCCTGCACAGGACTTCAGGGTTCATGAAATGTCTGTCTTCCCAGCCTGACGCTGCTAAAAACCACGCTTCCCAGAGAAGGAGAGAGATCCAGCTGGTCCACACCTGCATACACATTTGTTGACATGTGCAGATGGCGGCAGGCTCTAGCAGGACCCACATCAGCCTAAATTCAAGAACTCCGGTGCCAGCCCTTGACAGCAGCTGAAGGGGGGTTTACAAGAGATGCAACCTCGAACCATACCCTAGGCTGAGTCAGAGGTGCTGTTGGAAGAAATAGGCCGTTGTGTCACTTTCCCGAAGAGTTTGGCCACGAGAAAAGTCCCCCAGAGCCCAGCACTGTGGGAGAGGCCTCACCCACAGAGCAGGGCAAGTGTCCCAGGCAGGGTGCCCCGCGCCCGGCACCCCGCCAACGCAGCAGGAAGGTGCCCCCCCCCACGCCCCAGACAACGGGAGCTCTCCCTTCCTCAATAATTGAGCTTCTCATCCAAAAGAGGTTCTCTTCCCACCCAAACATTAGAGCTTCTAAATATTTCAGGATCCCTGGGTTGTAGAGGGTCACTCGCCGTGCCCTTTGGATAAATGAAGCCAACGGCAGCTGCTTCTGGGCTGGCCTTGAACAAAACCATCAAGATGGAAAATCTCTGCTCCTGCCCTTCCTCCCGTCACCCCCCGTCAAGCCTTTCCTGCTGCATGCAATGACCCGGCTCTTTTGTGAGCAGGTGAAGAACACCCCCGGTGCGTGCAGTTCTGTGGTCCCTGCAGAGATGAGGTGGGTGCGGGGGACCCTCAACCATGCTGGCCTCTGCTGCCATCCCCAGGGCCCTTGATATGGGCTTCAGCACAGCACAGCCAGCCTCAGGAGGCCTGTGGGACCACTGGGGCCCCGGTGCCGATCCCCTGGATGTTCCTGGGAACGCTCCCACGACTCCAAGGCGAGTCCTGCCAGCACCCAACTCCACCAAGCTGGCACTCCTTACCTTTTCCGGATTCCGTTCGCAGCTCCCTCCTCATACGCATTCTCAAAGCTTCCAAGAGGGGTGACCCCACTTCTCTGCTACAACTCCACCCTGAAGGCAGCCCCCGCCTGACAGCACCGCCCCCCCCCCCGCCCCCCGCAGGGCAGCCCTGAGTAGCTGCCCCTCCACGTGGACTGTCCGTTCCCAGGTCCCACGCCAGCCCGCCGAGGGGTGGAGCCTCCAGGAGAGCCACTGTCCGCTCGCACTGCCCCAGCATCACCACCGCCACTTGCCGCCACTCTGCACTTGCCTCCTGTGTGCTTCCCCACCCCGGTCCCCTGCGTGGGTCCCCCGCTGCGCGTACACAAGCCTGTGCAGAGACAGAGCACAGCCACCACGTCTGAGCCTCGCCGCTGACGTCTGTGCTTGGAGAGGCTGGAGGAAGCTGCTCCCCAGTCGGCTTCACCGCAGAGTCCTGGTACCCAGTCTGCCTCCAGCAGGGAGGTGATGGGACCCCACGGAAGGATGCCCAGAAGCTCTCCCGGCCTGCGGGGTCTGGGGCTGTTCAGCTCTCTAATGCTGGGTCCTTCGGAGATAAAGTCTTCAGTCACCTGCCTGGGCACCCCATCCCCTCTGAAGATACAAACTAAACCTCCTCCAGGGTCTTGGCCTGGAGGGAGGAGCCGTCCAGGGTCAAAGCCCATCCCTCTCTCTTCCCACCTCTAGACCTGTGGGAAGGGCTCAGGCTAAACTCCCGGTGCCTCTTCTCTCAAACCCTCAAATGATAAGAGAAGAGGTATGTCTGTCCACCTTGCAGGGTCCTTACTCCGCCTGCCAGTAGGTGACATGGTCCTGGAGGTGCTTCTTAAACTGCCAGTCTCACTGTCTTAGCCTCAGAGTTACACACGCCCAGGAAGGACCCCGGGTACACGGCGTCCCGTTACTCCCAACTCTACTCCTGAGCGTCAGGGTTAGCTGACAGCAGGGGACAACCCATTTCAGGGATTTCTCATTTCCAAGGGCTCTTGAATGCAGAAAGAGCCCTAAGAGTCAAAGGAATTTGGCTCCAGTGGTGAAGTTACAAGTCATCTGGCAAACACTTGCAGCTGGAGGGCCAACTAAGCACCCCCTTAAATCTCACCACACAGACTCTGCTGATCCGGGCTGGCCGGTGTGGTTCTCCTAAGGTTGCTTGTGCTATCGATCATCTTGCTGTACCTCCCAGTTAAAGATACAGCCTTAGGAAGATGGCTGGACCCAGACCATCAGGCAATCATATTTACCCATTGACCTACCCTCTTCCTCCCTCCTTCCTCCCTCGCTTTGGAAGCTTTAGCGAAACATATTTCACTTCCCACTTTACAATGAAATCATTAGCCTCTAAATAATGCACCTTGCATGGATAGGAGGGCAGGCAGTCTGCACACACACCTGTGCTGGTCGCTCTGCCCAGTGAAAGGGAGGAGCAGAGTATTCCCCAAGGGGCTTTCTCGGCGCTTCGGAGGCTGAAATTTGAGGGTTGACGGGGTGTGCACGTCAGGAAGTGAAAGAGAGAGACTCCAGCTGCGGGAGAGGAGGGGAGAGACTCTCAGTGGTCTTCCTAGGTAGTGAGCTGTCGGAGCGAGTGGCATTCCTCCCCATCTCGCCCATGAAACTGTAAACACAGCACATGTCTCTGTGTCCTTTTCCTAACAATGGATTATTTTTTAAAATCTTTTAACTCTGTGTGTTGTTGTACAGGAGGGTCACTGAGGGATATATTTGAGACTAGGACCCCTAACTCCATGAATAGCAAAGTTAATATCTGATGCAGCCAGGACGTTGCAAAGCCTCTTGGGACCCCAGGCACCCAGGATCGCTGTGCACGGAAGAGCCAGCTGCCCATTCGCTGCTCATCCCCCTGCAGGCTCCCCTGTCACTTGCTTACCTGGCCTCCTGTCTGTATGTTCCCTGTTGCAGCTCACGGTGCTTGACTAACTGAGCCCGAAGCATTCAGAGCCTCTTCTGCTGGGTGCTCAGAGCACTGATCCCAAGAGCTGCACCACCAAAACAGGATTCTAAGGGTCGACAAAATGGGAAATCTTGCAGTTTATCCTCTTTCTAAGGACCCACTGTACTTTTTGTTAGTAAAGCCTCTTAGATAACCTTTAAGAAAGACACCTGGGTTTTTCCCCAAACTCACTCAACTTTTCCCATAATGAAATTTTTATTAATATCCCGCAGACTTGTGCTTCACAAAAACACTCAGGAAGTCTTTTCCAGAAGCGTATAGGTCGTGTCTGCAACAGTAGTTCTCGTGCAAATGCAGCAGTGAACTTTGCATGACTGTTTCAAGGATGTTTAATGAAAGCCAAGGGCATGATTCCTAAAATGCAATTCAGTGAAGATAATTATACAAGGAAATAAACTAATATGGTTCAAGTCATTGGCCTTCTGGTAGACCAGTGAGAGGCATCTGCCTCAGACTGCCTACAGGGGTGGATGGGGCGGGGGACCTTGGATGGTCACTCCTAAAGGGCACTCCTCTCCCAGACTTTGTAAGTACTAAACAGCCCACAATTCGAGGTTAGACTCTCAGAGGGAAATCAAAAGCACTGTTATCTTGCTTTAATAATTGAGGATAGGATCTATATGCTTTGGAGAGGAGAAAAGCAAATGGCAGAGATGCCATCCAAGTAGGAAACTTGGTGAGCTAATCAGTATTCTCCCCTGAATGGAAGTCTCTATCCTCCTCCAGGACTGAGGCAGGGACGGACTTGCCTGAGGTCATATAGTGAGTTGGTAAGAGGAGAAAGTCACATCCAGTTCCCAGACTCTGTTCAGCGATTACTCACCCTACCAACAACCCAAAGACCTCAGCTCTTCTTGAATATCTTGAACTGAGTTGTGGGCTTGTAAGGTGCCCAGAAGTTTTGTATGGTTTTGTTTTATTTCTAGTAAGTAGCTGGAAGTCTGAGACCACGGTTGATGCACAACCAGAGGAAAGGGAAGGAAAAGAGGAAAAAGTAGATGAAGTGCGTCCTCCTGAACTCTTGCTATTTTGGCTTCAAACTTCACTTCTCCGTACTCTGACCATGAAAATACCGATGGTCATGGTGATGGCAGTGGCTGTGATTTACTGAGCACCCACTCTGTACTCTGTCCCGTCTTAAGCAGGCTCTCTTGATTCTCATGCTGGTTCTGTCTCATTTTTCTGACTTTTAAACCTTGGAATGTCCCACCCACTCCTCTTCTCCACCCTCACTCACTCCCTTGATGATCTCATGCAGCCCCAAGATTGTTAATGAACTACACACTGATGATCGTATCCCAGCCCCGGCCTCTCCCGGGGCCCCGGATGCTCACACGCCTCTGTCTACCCATCACCTCCACTTGGGTATCCAACAGACTACTGCTGCTTAATGCGCCTGAAGCCAAATTCTTGGTTCCTGCACCCCACAACCAAAGGGTTCTCCTTTCACCCAGTTCTCCGTTTCAATATGTGACAACTCCAGTTTACCCATCGTTCAGGACAAAATCTTTTTTTTTATTGCAAAAGTGTTGTTTCTTTTTTCTTAAATTTTTATTGGAGTAGAGTTGATTTACAATGTTGTGTTAGTTGCAGGCTTACAGCAAAATGAAATCAGTTATACAGATACGTATATCTGCTCTTTCTTAGACTCTTTTCCCGTACAGGCCATTATAGAGTATTGAGTAGAGTTCCCTGTGCTATACAGTAGGTCCTTATTAGTTACCTGTTTTATACACAGTAGTGTGTACGTGTCAATCCCAATCTCAGGACAAAATCTCGAGGTGTCTCTTTGTGTCTCACTATTCACCCAACCCACCCCTCACACTAGCTCATCCTACAGGTTCTACCTACAGAATATTTCCAGATTCTGACGGTCACTTATCACCACGACCACTGCTGAAATCCAAGCTCTCTTCCTCTCTCACCTGGAGATGCAGTCACCTCCGACCTGGTCTTTTGGCTTCTCCACTTACAGTGTTGTTGTTGTTTTTATTGGAGTATAATTGCTTTACAATGTTGTGTTAGTTTCTGCTGTACAATGAAGTGAATCAGCTATAGGTATACATATATCCCCTCCCTCTTCCCCCCCATCCCACCCTTCTAGGTGGTCACAGAGCACCGAGCTTACAGTCTTAAAAGCTACTTTCCACTGAACAACCAGAGTGGTCTTTCTAAAATATACATCAGGTCATTTCTCTGCTCAAGGCCACCAGTTGTTTCCCATCTCACTTACAGTAACCCTGCCAGGCTGTATGATCCAACCAGCCCCTGCGTGCACACACACACACACACACACACACACACCCTCTCTGCCCTCTTCTCCTTGACCCCCACTTTCCCACCCCTCCAGCCACACAGAGCTTCTTCATGCTCCTTGAACTTGCCAAGCACTCTCCCACTCCAGCACCTTTGAACTCGCTCTTTGCCGTACCTGCACATCTATATGGCACCTCATTTTCGTCCAGGGTCTGTTTAAGTATCATCTTATCAAAGATGCCTTCCTTGACTGTCCTTTAAGAAACGTCATCCCCACATGCATACACTGTCTCCCCTACCCCTCAGCCCGGCTTTATTTTTCTTCTAAGTATCATAACCACCTGACACAGATGTCATTGCCGTTTTCCATCTTCCCATGTTAGACTATTAACATCCGAAGAGGAGAGACTGTTCTGTTTACTGCTTGATTTCCAGCACCTAGAATACGCCAGAGTATGGATTTATATGTTTATATTATTTGTTAAATCAATGAGTGCAGGTACCGTGATCCAATTTTACAGATGAAGAAACAGAGACTCTTAGAAGCTGATTACCTGCCAAAGACCAGTAAGCGGTTAAGTTCAACCAGTAAGTTCATCAGACACTGGAGTCTTTGCCTTGGTGTCCAGTCCCCTGTGGTGCCACCACGTCCATCACGTTCACAACAATAAGGCATCTCCTTCTCCCGACCTCTCTTCTGCTGCTTCCGGGAAACAAACTGCTCTCGGGAGGTGTGGTGGGGAAATGCACAAACCAGCAACAGGCAGAGAGAAGTACAGGGTGTGTGCGGTTTTATTGGTGCCACACACCCGGCCTCTTCTGTCTCTTGTAATCGAGTTGCTGAAATGTGTACGGCTGGCCCAGATTCCAGGGCACCTACTCCAGAGGAAAAGCGGGGCTTGCAAAGGAGGCTGGAGATGCCCACAGCCACTTTGCTGAGCCTCATCACACACGCTGCTCAGGCTTCTGGATTAATCATGAGATGTGGAAAAGAGCAGGAAATCTACCTCCGTAACTGCAGCTCAGCTGGGTTCCTTAGGACATTTCCCAGCAGGCAGAGTGATCCCCGCTTTGCCAGTACTGCAGGCCCATCATTAAGCCTAAGATCCGCCATCTCCTCCTGGGAACAGAGTGCCTGACTCGCCCTCCCACCAAGACCTGCCGGGGGAGCCAGTGGACGCCCCTGACCCAGAGCTGCCAACAGATGCCGCCGCCCACCTGGCTGCCACAGGATGGGGCCGGGAGGGACAGGGCAGCTGGCCCCAGTCCGGCTTCCCGCTCCCCCTCCCCCGCCCCTCCCCCCCAGCGCTGACTCCCCCCAGCTCTTGTCAAACAGAACCAGCTCTGCTACTTACCAACTGTATCACCTTGGGCACGTTATTTAATCCAAGCCTCGGTTTCTGTGTGTAAAGTGGGGGTCAAGATCACGCTTACCTCCTAGGGTGGCTGTGAGACTGACTGAGATGAGGTCTACATTGCAGCCAGCACAGTGCTTGACCCGTAATGGAGCTGGGTAGGTGGTAGCTGTCATCAACACAGACTCAGAGGGCTGGCAGGGGTATCAGAAACCTTTCAGCCAGTGGGAGGCACTGCCAACGACACCCCTGGTAGGCAGGGAGAGCTGGACCAGTTGCCAGCCAGCCCATCCCTCAGTCTCGGGGGCAACTGCAGGGGTTCCTACCAGCCCCTCCCTCCTTCCTGCATCTGATTCCGATGCCATCAGCAGTCAGTGAGCCCAGAGGGACTCTCCAAAGCTCCCCTGGCTTTCCAGTTTCTAATTTCTACCATGATAACCTACCGTGGGTCCAGAGAAAGGCAAACTCTTGGCCACCTGAGGGACAGGGAGGCAAGATACCCAGTCTCGCTGTGGCTGATGGTAGAAAGCACGATGGCAACTCAGGTTTCTAAGCTTCCAAAGACAGTGGGGCCAGGCATGTGCCTACCAGCTTGGGTGAGTCTATTGCTACATCTTGGGGAACTGTGTTAGCCGCCTGGCATCCTGTTGCTGACATGACCTGGCTCACAGTGAGAGTGTTAACACACAGAAATCAGCAGACGTTGCCAGTCAAGGTGCCTCCCTTACCCCTACCCCCAAGAGCTGGTGAACGTTTATCAGCCCACCACCCAGCAAGACTGTTCTCGCTCCCCACCCCTGCCTTGGTGGCTTGTAACTATTCCCCTCACACTACACGCCCATCTCAAGTGTTCCTGAAATAAACCGCCAGAGACAGGTGATGAGAAGCCACTGGGGATGCGGGCAGGGGGGCTGACCCCCTGAGCCAGCATTAAGGCTCCGCCTCCCTCCTTTCACTGTCTGTGCTCCTTCTCGGAAGAAAGTTCACCAGCAGGTATTTGGATGCAAAGACTCATCACCAAGATCTTTGCACCAGTGCTCCGAGGTGCATGTGGAGCAAAGAGGCAACCAGAAAAATGACTCAGAGCCCCGGAACTCTGACCTCTAGGGGACCACCTAGGGTCACAGAGACTTGTGGACTCCGCCCAGACCCCATGGAGAGCCTTGTGAGGAAGAGCTTGTGGGGCTGGTGGAAAAGGAGGGCTATCCAGTGTCAGCCAGCATCAGCGAGCTCAGCAGAGACCTCAGCTTCTCTGGGGTCACATCTGCATCGCCCCTTGAGGAAGCTGAAAGGAATCCAGGGCAGCAGCCTTGAGGCTGAGGGAGACGGAGCATCTCTGCCCCCATGCCCTTCACCAAATGGACACTGGCCGTTCTGTTCCATCAGGAGCATCGCTGAGCAGCAGCAGCTTCTCCAAGGACCCGGGGGCCCCGGATACTGGGAGTGGCACCGCGGGACCCCCGATGGGCATCCCCCTCCCTCCCCCTCTCTCCCCCACGGAACCCCTTTCCTCCGCAGCAGTAGGTTTCTCCCTGAACTTTACCCTTAAGGGAATCTGGTGCATTCTCTCCTACAATATTTATGACCCACATCAATTTTTCATTCATCCCATCACTCAGCTTCTCAGGCGAGTTTGGAAACTTTCCCTCTGAGTTCTCCTTCTGCTGAGGGTGAGATGGGGACCGGAGTAAAGCCCCAGGGACCTGCTGCACCATCCGCCCCGCCATCCTCCTGCCCAGAGAGCCAGTGTCTGCCACGTTAACTGCCAGCCCGTCCGCCCCTCTTTCTAAGCCGCTCACAATCTGATTACACCTCAAAGTCCGACCTTACACCCGACCTCTGCGGCCCCTGGCCCCCCCCCCCCCTTCTCACTGTGATCTGCAAACACAAAGCTTCCCCTCCCTCTCTGGGTGGGGAAAGGGGTTCCTATTGCTTCTGACCCTGTCCTTCCTTTGGTGCATCTGGCCCTGCCTCATGCTCCAAGCCCAGACCAATTCCACATCTTCCCCCAAGCCACGTTTCCCCTCATCTAACCCCCATACCATCTCCTTGCTCATCCCTGTTTCACTTCAGCCAGTAATTAATGACTCAGTATTTAGCTGTTCTTTAACTATTCTCTCTGGCTGAAATGTAAGCTCCCTAAAGACAGAGTCTGCACTTTCACACTTCTGTGGCCTGGTTCCCATGGGGCTTACGGTATATAGCACCAGCTACGTAGCAGGTGCTTCATAAATAACTAGATACAGAAATAAATAGCAAAGAATAAAATAACATAATAAAATGATAAATAATAATATAATTATAAATAAACGATTTAATACATAACTTGGTGGAAATCATTTGGACTTTTCTCTAATTTCTACCATGGGTCTTGGTAGAAGACCCATGGTAGAAATTATTATAATTGGGTCTTGTTTTTATCTGGTCTAGTCTCAGATGTAATGATGATAATACAGAGATGTTCTTATCTCTGAGAAATACGATAGTATGTTAATTATATTAATAATAATAACGATTGCTCCAATTTATTGAGCCCTTACTCTGTGCTGGAAGCAGCAAAGTGTTTTGCAGGCACTATCTAGCTGACCTTTCAGGTAAGTGTTGTTATAACCCCCATTTCACAGGTGAAACACAGAGAGGTTGTGACTTGTCCAAGGACACACAGCTAATACGCGTTACAGCAAATGCTCAACAGCTGTAGCTCAGACCAGGGCCCGTGCTTAAACGTCGCCTCGTTCCTGCCACAGCTAGTAGCCCTGCATCCCTACATCCCTGCGCACAGTCTCCAGGAGGGCAGCCTGAGGTGTGGACAATGCAGTAGCCACCAAAGGCCGGTGCAACCAGCCCAGCAAAAGAGGAGAACCTTCAGGTAAATATGGGGAATGAGCATAAACACTTATATCTGCTCCCGCCTGAAATGCCAGAAATGTTACGTAAAGGAATAACAAAAGGGTCGCTCCCCAAAGACAGGGAGAGGAGGGGAAGCCACAGCATCAACACGACACAACAACCAAGACCCAACACGGCCAAAATTAAATAAATAAAATAAATTTAAAAAAATTATATCAGAAACGAAAAGTACTTCTACTTAGAGACAGATTCAGCAGTAAGGATACTGACAGCAACAGAGAAAAAACAAAAGAAAAAAAACATTAAAAATTAGAGAGTACAAAACAATGAGAAAGACACAGCCCAGGTTCATTTAATACAGGGACAACTAGTCCTTAATACCTTACCTGTCTAGTAGAAATCACTACAATGCAACTTATTTTTACTGTGTATAATGTCACTCTAATTTATCTAGAAAGGATTAAATTGTGTTCAGCATTTTCTTTTTAAGAAGCATGAACTCGTTAAATTTAAAAGTTTTTTAGTTAAAATGTTTATAACATAGAATCCTAAAATAGTTTTCTCCTGATAGTCTGCCTTCCTCTATATGTACAAGCAGTCATATGTGATGATCTGACTGGACCTGTTTAGAAAGAAAAGGCAACTTTGCCCAAGAAGCTACTTTGCATGAACCTGAGATGAGGTGGAAGAAGGAAAATCACTGGACTGACTGAAGCAGAGTGATGATTAGGGATCAATGAAAATAGAACAGTAAACTGAGGGCCATGAATCCTGGCACAGCAAACAGGAGTAACTGAAAGTTTTCAGGAAAATAGTTATGTGGGATGCATATGCAGTCAACTAACCTTTGACCACGGTGCCCAAAACACAAAATGGGGAAAGGATAGTCTATTCAATAACTGGTGTTAGGAAAATTGATACCCACATGTGAAAGAATACCATAGACAAAAATTAACTTGAAATGGATTAAGGACTTAAATGTAAGACCTGAAACCATAAAACTTCTAGAAGAAAACATAGGTGGTAAGCTATTTGACATAGGTCTTCGCCATATCTTTCTGGATTTGACACCAAAAGCACAAGCAATAAAAGTAAAAATAAACAAGTAGAACTACATCAAACTAAAAAGTTTCTGCACAGCAAAGGAAACAACCAACAAAATGAAAAGGCAACCTATAGAATGTGAGAAAACATTTGCAAACTACCTATCAGATGAGGGATTAATATCCAAAGCATGCAAAGAACTCATATGCCTCAATAGCAAAAAAAAAAAAAAAAAAAAAAAATCCAATTAAACAGTGGGCAGAGGACCTGAATAGACAGTTCCCCAAAGAAGACATACAAATGACCAATGGATATATGAAAAGGTGCTCAACATCACTAATCATCAGGGAAATGCAAATCAAAACCACAATGAGATATGACCTCACTACCTATTATAATGTTTATTATGAAAAAAGACAAGAGATGACAAATCTTGGTGAGGATATGAATAAAGGGAACCCTTGTACACTGTTGGTGAGAATGTGAATTGGTGCAGTCACTATGGAAAACAGTATGGCGGTGACTCAAAAAGTTAAACATAGAACTACCGAATGATCCGGCAATCCCACTTCTGGATACATATCCAAAGGAAATGAAATCAGTATCCCAAAGAGATATCTGCATTCCCATGTTCACTGCAGTATTATGACAATAGCCAAGATAAGGAAACCTGTGTCCATCAATGAATGAAGAAAGAATATGTGGTATATATATTCAATGGAATATTATTTAGCTATAAAAAAGAAGGGGAAAAAAAGGAAAAAAAAAAAAAAAAGAAGGAAATCCTGTCATATGTGACAACATGAATGAACTCGGAGGGCATTATGTTAAATGGAAAAAGTCAGACTGAGAAAGACAAATGCTACGTGGTATCACTTACATGTGCAATCTTAAAAAAAAAAAAAAAAAATGAACTAATAGAAACAGAATAGAAGGGTCCTTGCCAGGGTCTGGGAGATGAGGGAAACAGGAAAACGTTGGTCAAACGTACAAACTTTCACTTTTAAGAAGAATATGAATAAGTTCTGAGGATCCAATGTACAACATGGTTACAGTAGTTAATAATACTGTCTTGTATACTTGAAATTTGCTGAAACAGACTTTAAGCATTCTCACCACCAAAAAAAAAAAAACCAAACAAAAAACAAGGGTATGGGGGTAGAGGGGAACTATGTGAGGTGATGAAAATGTTAATTAACTTCATCAGGACCAGTATTTCCCAATGTCTAGGTGTATCAAATCAGTTTGTACACTTTAAATATATACAATTTTATTTGTCAATTATACCTCAAGAAAGCTGGGAAAACAAGAACTAAATAAATATTGAGTAAATGAAAAAAAGTTATGAGGTAGGTGTTTAGGAAATATTAATCAGGAAACACTGTACAGACAGGACTAGAGCAGACAGGTACTGCAAACAAGGAAGTAATCTCTCTCTTCTTCTATGGCAATAAACTAAGAGTACCCATGCCTGACAGCAATTCATCAGCAATGTCCCAAAATTCAGATTCCCAAGAGAAAGAACAAACGAATAGGAGAGAAGAGATGCTACGTATATCCTCAGCCCATGGCTTTATCTGTTTTCAGGCTACAAACCAGTTTCTTACAGTCCCCTGGGAATAGGAACATGAACCTGCAGGAGGATAACGGCTGCTTTAACATCTCTCTCTAAGCTCATCAACGATGTGCTAATAGTTCATACATTTAAGCCAGACACTCGTAACTCATTTTCAGTGGTGCAATTGTCTAATAAATTGTTGGAAACTTTGAAAAATCTTCAGTGTTCCATAAAAATGAAGCCTTTTCACAATCATTGAAACCCGTAATGCAAAACAAATGTATTTCCTTGATAAATTTAGTTTTAGGTAAGCTTTAATTTATATGCTAAATTTTTTAATTTAGTTCAAGTTTTGGCAGAGACATGTTTATTTTAATTGTTGGCCTTCAAAACTCTAGCTTAGGAATAAGCATCTGCTTCTTTTCAATTTTCCGCATAAACTGGATAAATTTCTTCAAGTTGCAAATGAGGGGTGAACATACACTGTATTGCTTCTGGAAAGGTTACAAAATTGCAGCACTTTTTGTGAATCCTTTATGAGAGATCTTACAGCATTACCCTTAAATCTTAACTAGGGTTCTTATATGTACTTACATTTAAGCTGTTTTCAAAGAACATAATACATTAGCATCTAGACCTTGTGCCCAAATAGCCCTCTTTGGAGCACTTGTCGAATACTCTAATACATTTTGAACTCCTCTCATTGCTTTATAGAGATTCTCAAAACACATGGATCCTTTCTCTAAGATGAAAAACCTCCCAGAGGAAAAGCACAAACACAGCCTCAGCCCACCTATATTGGAGACCCTGTAACCGATCTGACAAACATACAGTGCGTATTTCTCCAGCTATAGCCTTTGGAAGAAATCAATAAAACTTTCAGAAAGGTAAAGTTAGAGCTCTTGAAACACTGTAGGAGGTAACATTCATCCTTTGCAAATACCTTAAGAAAACTGACTTCTGAGAGAATCCAATCCCTATTATAAAATAGTCTTCCTTCACCAGTAATGGCAACACTGGTAAAGGCACTGCTAAGCATGTTTGCACTCATCTGAACCAAGCAGGCATAGAACCTAGGTAACAACGCCCACTGGCTATTAATATGATTGAAACTATCTGTGAATTGGGACTCAGTTGATATTCAGATGTAAAACCCCTGAAAATCTACAAGAGCGTTTTCTTCTGGGGTGTTTTATCTCGTCGGTTTCTTTTTCAGTCTACCTTTTAAGGTATTACCCAATCGCCATGTTATGTATGGTGTCTAGCCATGGTACTGATGTTCATGATTCCATGAAATGGCATCTTTGCTTTACAAAGTATCAGGCTTATAACAGAGAGAGTGGTGAAGGACTAAGAAACATACTTCAATAGAGCCAGTTGACTTGCTGGACACTAACATCCAGTCAGGAGCCTCAAGTAAAATCTCTGCCCAAAAGTTTCAATTGCTAAATAGCAAGGGAATAATACCAAGGCCCAATCACAGAGTAGCAAATACCAGAGGCCTGGGAAAATCCCAAGAGAATAGCTTCACTGGCAGTGATTCTCAAATGTTCAAGGTACACAAGAATCACCTGGTGAATGTGTAGAAACAGCTTCTGAGGCCGATCCTCTGAGATTTTAATTCAGCAGGTCAGGCGAGGTCCATGAATTTATAGTTCTAACACGGCTGGCGGAACCAGAGCTGCTGCTCTGAGGAACACACTTTGAGAACCACTGCCCCACCACTATTAAATCAGAGTCGGCAGTCTTCTAAAAGGCAAGGTGACTTGCATGTTCATTAAAGTTTGAGAATCACTGCTTTAGGAAATGAGGCAACAGGTTTGTTTGGTTTTTTCCTTCTTCCTGTGATATCAGGATAGGGAGATGGTGAAAAGAGATGTTTTCAAAAGAAAGTAAGTGCTTAAATCACACTCTTTGTCATGAAACAAACCTATCTGGCCACCTTGCTCACCTTCCCCAATGAAGCATCACTCACTCCTTCCTTTATCCACCTCTCCATCCTCACTGTACCTTACCTAGGGCTCACGAGGAGACAGAGGTCCCATATGAACTTCAGATCTGCATGTTATAGATTTCCCGGGAAAATCTAGAATTCATATAATTGTTTTTCTAGTCCATAAAAATTGCACTGGCATTAAACAAAGAATCAAGTTTGAATTACATACGTTTAGAAAACTTTTCATGTAAATAACTTCACAAGAAATTCACAGAAAAATATTTTTTTAGACTGATTGGCAACAGGGCCACGACAAGAGCAAGAAATGTCAACAGAGGGGCCTCCTGTGGTCACCCATGTCTCAGAGATGGAGGAAGGAAAGATAGCCTCTTGACTGATTTGCACTGTATGTAATTTTACATTACATGTAATTACGTGGACTAAACCAAGTGTAACACAGAAGACTAAACATGCTATCATTCCATGTGATGAGCCTCTACAAAGAGGAAAAAACAGAAGATGTGAAAAAAAACACTTTTTTTCTACTTTAATTTTGTACCTATATGAGATGATGAATGGTCACTAAACTTACTGTGATAATCATTTCATGATGTATGCAAGTCAAAGCACTACGCTATATACCTTAAACTTTTACAGTGCTGTATGTCAATTATATCTCAGTAAAACCGGAAGGGAAAAAAAAAAAGTGGAAGATGTGAATATATCAAGCCTTGGCAATGGGAAAGGCCTAAGTCCACGTGACTAATCACACCTCCTTCTTGCTGATTCAGGCTATTGTAGATTCAGCAGCTCCAGCAGCGAAACAGCTTATCTGTTAATAAGCTACAGAAAGAAGAGCCCCAAGTCCCATCACGCACTGCAGAAATGTGAGTTGAACTGGCAAACATCTCCCAATCCACCACAACAACCCCTTGCCTCGCTTACCTGAAACTTTCACACATACCACATCTCCCCAATTATTTCCATAATCAGTGAGCCTATTGCCGATCTAAAACCTGACACATACATGAGTAGATTCCAGGTCTGTTAAGTACCAAGAGCAAAGGAGGACACAGAAAAACACCGCATTTAGTCTCATTTTCTCTGAGAAATTCAGTGCACTGCAAGACAGCACTGGACTGACAACACGGAACCAAGGTTCTAACACCAGTTTTTCTACCAGATACCTTGAAGCAAGTCACTTGGCCTCTTTCATCTCATTTCTTTCGAAATTAGACTACATTATCATTCAGATACTTCCATATCTAGGAGTCTGTGATTATGCTGAGTATCCATGCTACTAGAAAGCCAAAGAAACAGCTACTCAGAAGCACATGGAAAATAACCATCTTGGATGAGACTTCAGAGCTGCAGTGGCACTAGCTCCACACAAGGCATCCTAATCCCAGGTCAGAACTCGGTACTGCAGGCTGCCCAGAAACTGGGGCATATAATAAGGTGATGGGGCATATTCATATGAGCATCCTTCCTAACTTATTCAACCAGAAGTCTTTCATGAATACCACCCAGATGCTGAACTTAGGATCGCCATCCTTAGGTATCAGGGATTAAAGTATGATCCAAAGAGTTCAAGTTGCCTCCAAAATGTCTGCAACTGCATGGAAGTTGAAGGCCTCACTCACCTCATTCCCACCACATCCTGCAAATCCTTTTCTTAGAAGGAAATCAGAAACTCCCTTTTTTGAAGACAGATGGGTAATTCATGTACAACCATCTATGAGACTGCCTGCATGGGGCCTCCTTGTTTGAAGACTACAGAGATTTTAAATTAAAAGAACCATCTATGTCAACTCTGCCTAGATGATGTGTTCAAAGGGAAGACTCAAAGCAGCAAACTAGAGGGAACTTTTCGTTTACTTATTTCTAAAAAGCCAAATAAAGCCTCTAGGAATGGTTATCTGTCATTTCCTTTCTCAGCACCCACTGTTCCTTCTTCTGGCTGCAGTCACAATTTTTATTTGCAAACCACGACTACCGCCCTCAGTGGACCCATGTCTTCTGTCCCAGGGTTCCTTTTCCTCTAAGAATTTTATGATCTGCATGAATCACTTTGCATAGATAACTAAAATTGATCATTAAAATCTGAAATTTAAAAAAAAAAAAAAAAAAAGAGCATGCAACACCCCGTTCTTATTTTGCTTCAAGGATACTCCTACTGAGCTCATGGAGCTGAAAGCTGCAAAAACTTGAAGGATCCTCCTCTCAGGTTGAAAGACTAGGACATGAAGTACCCAAGTATGCCACACAGAGTTCAAGAAAAGGAATACAGCCAGATCTTCCATCTAAGTATCAGGAAGAAATCGGAGGTAGGGAAAAGAATTGGGGTAGCTCAGCAGTAGCCTTTTTCTTAACGTCAGAAGCCTGATTTTTATTCCGAAACAAGACTATAAAACAACATTTCCCAGACATTCTCGCATGGAGGTGTAATCATGTGACTGTGTCTGGGCCAATGACCTGCAAGAACAAGTGTTATGCTGGCTTCCAAAAGGCTCTGGCAAAAGTCCAGCTTAATGAAATGAAAATGTCTGATTAGACCTTGACTTGTCCTGACAACTCTGGTCACAGGGAAAGCAGTCTTATTGACTCATCATGTCATTTCGCTCAACTATTAATGCAAGGAGTATCATGAGGAAGAAAGAACTGCTTGCAAATGGACAAAATAAGCAACAAATACCCCTGTCAACAGTATTAAATTATTTATCAATCACACACTACAGGTTATATCACAGTAGTTACAAGGATGGAGGCCACTGGGTCCTCACCAACAAAAAGACTGGTTCTTCCACTTTTAGGACAGTTATGTAGAGCAGGGGTCCCCAACCCCCCAGGAACCTGGCCGCACAGCAAGAGGTGAGTGGCGGGGAGCGAGCGAAGCTTCATCTGCCGCTTCCCATCACTCACATTACCACCTGAACCATACCCCCAACCCCCCGTCCGTGGAAAAACTGTCTTCCACGAAACTGGTCCCTGGTGCCAAAAAGGTTAGGGACCGCTGATCTAGAGGACTACAGCGCACTCAGCGTTTATCAGGAGTCTGTGCTTTCATAGAATCTACTCTTCAGTAAGTCTACGAATCTTTTATCCTTGGCCCTAAACGCCAAAATCAGGGTTGTACTTTATTATAATCAAGGTGTTCAGGAATTTCTGGTGAAAATGAAAGTTTATACTCATATTAAAAGTGAATAAATGTTTCTGAATCTACCTTTCATCTTTGGTTAATATGTTTCTTACTAAACAAGCCAAATTCATAAAGGAAAAGACAGGTTACCTCATAACACTTTCTTTTCAACTAAAGCAGTAAAGACCCACACTAACACCGCATTTTTTTACTTCCAAATTCTATACATCAGGCTTCTCACAGAAACTTTCACTTCAGCCAGTGGAATACCTTGCAGGAGGCAAGCACTCAAGAAATATTTGTTACGGTGACTTGAACATAGTAACACATTAGGTGAACATTATAGGAAGTTAGCCTAAGGGCTCTTCACTGAGAAGAAAACAGCTTTTTACCATGTTCTTTATTGCCAAGTGAAAGGATATACATATATAGCCTTGTTCGCTCAAAATGTACCCTCTCCACATCACTGACATCCTGTAAATGGCCATAAATCACAACTGGTCCCTGTCATGAGAAAAACTGTGTGTCAACTTGAGTGTGTCTGCCTTAAAAGACAGGTGCAAGGGTACAATCAAACATATTTAAGTGCTTGGGAAAGAAACACTGCTCTACAGAAGCAAGGGACTATTAGGAATTATAATTAGGAATTATATATGGAATTATAGCAGGAATATTCCTATATATAGGAATTATAAACATATACACCTTTTATAGCAATAGACTCCAGACAGGAAATCAGGATGAGACTGGTCTATCCTGGCATTCATTTCATAGAGTTTAGTTTTGTCTGATGAATATTTAAACCCAAAGCACTGCAGTGGTAGTGCCAATATATGTCATATTTTCAGTTGCATCTCCTTTCTGGACTAGGAGCGCCCCTAACTACTCATAAGCCTTAAAATCCTAATTATTGGGTAGACCAGCGGCAGACTGGAGTGACACGAAATTAAGGTTGACTTTTAAGAAAATAGGCACATGTCTTGTACTGCTCTATTAGATACACTTTGGCATTTTGCAGAGCCCAAATGAATTACAGAAGAGACACAGGTACTGTTAATACATCACATGCCTTCTAAAAATCCTGGAAGACGTGGGGAGTCCCACATCATTTCTTTGGGACTAGAGACGTTGCCAAGGACTAAAATTGATGATGCATAGAAGGAGAACCCTCCAAAACTAACTCCTCTGCTTTGCTGACCCAAAGGAAGCCAAAGGAAAGAGACTCTCTCACTCCAAGTAACTCCCTAAACTAACAATGTTTAGAAAAAACAAGTATTTTCAAGATGGTTCAGAGTTGGAGGATAGCAGGCAGAGAGTAGAAACTGACTTGGATTTGATTATGGGGTCACGAGAAAGGATCAGAAATGTTCATTTTTAGTTGTTATTACTGAAGTTTTTATAAAATCCCAAGACATTCACTAGAACTTTACTAATTAAGACACGTAACCCACACACGACTAGACTACAAATACTTATAATACATGTTTTTGGTTTTTGGTTTTTGAGAAAGAAATCTCAACTACCAAAGGTTCACCAGCTGCAGGACTTCAAAGGCAGTAACAGGAGCAATGGTCTCCAATGACTCAATTTGGAAAGAAAAATCTCTCACACAACCCACCCATTAGACAAGATGACATATACATCTACTTCAGGACACCTTACGTTTTGGATGAATAGCCTTGAATTTACTTCACAGCCAATAGCTTGCCAGAGAAAACTTCGAGTTGGATCCTATTACTTAATACACTAAATCCACAGCTCAAAGTCCATCTCACTGGATAACTGAATAGAACTAGCGATGGGAATTAAAACTGAGGATGCCAGCAGCCCTGATTTCACTGTTATTATTTGTACTGTGTGAAATGATTTTCATATTGGCAAGTATGGGATCTCTGAAACTGTGCACTCTTCCTATCTACCATGGTACATAACGATTATTTGCCCATGCACGCTCTGAGGGGCAATGTGGTACAATGAAAGGAGCCCTGAGCTTGAGTCAAAACCAGTTCTAGTGCCAGCTCTGCCACTATCTGGCTGAAGACCTTGGACCACACTTTAGGTCCAAGTTTACTCATTAATTTATTTAATAACCATGATTTGATCACAGACCTAAAAGAACACAACATTGCTCAGCTGTAAAAGGGGGGAAACTAGACCTAGTTTATAGAACTGGTGTTAGATTTAAATGAGATAATGGGTGTACTTTGCATCCAAGACACATTGGTGCTAGTCTTCTTCTACCATACCACAACTATCAGGCACTGTGTTCAGTCTAAAACACCACTGCAGGGAGCACACTGGAAGCCCTCATCACGTTTGTCATCACTGGGTAAAGCCTCTTGCCTCTTAGTCAGTAAAATCCATGAAGGCCAGGATTTTCTTCTTTCTAATACACAGACACATCCTCTGAACCTGCATGTGCCTCAGCACATAGTAAGCACTTAATAAATAATTGTTGAATGAATAAATTCTCTTTTATTCCTTAAAATAACTCTGGATCAACTAATATTTTTACCATTTTACAGTGAGGAGGCTGAATAATGAGATAAACTGTCTATAAAATCAGGTGATAAGTCCCTTCCAATTCCACAATGCTATCTATAGTTTTTATATTTTCCAATAGTTCATCATTATATCATTCTTCCTAAATAATTGCTACTTACTCACATTTATTGGTTATTGCTTAAATAATAGCAAGAGTCTCCAACTATAAAATCTACTCCTATCTTTAAGGAAAATAAAATATTTGAACTATAAAAAAAATCATTTGTTTCTAAGAAAACTTTATTCTCACATCTACACACAAACTATCTAATGAGGTTATTCTTAAGAAACTCTTCCAAGTAATTTTCCCAACCTGAACTTCCATATCCTTTTCGCCAAATAAGAAGCGAAATAAACAATCAGTCAAGAGTGATATTAAAAACATGGGGGCATGGGGCTTCCCTGGTGCCGCAGTGGTTGAGAGTCTGCCTGCCGGTGCAGGGGACACGGGTTCGAGCCCTGGTCTGGGAGGATCCCACGTGCCGCGGAGCGACTAGGCCCGCCTGTGAGCCACAGTTGCTGAGCCTGCGCGTCTGGAGCCTGTGCTCCGCAACGGGAGAGGCCGCGTAGTGAGAGGCCCGCGCACTGCGATGAGGAGTGGCCCCCACTTGCCGCAACTAGAGAAAGCCCTCGCACAGTAAACGAAAACCCAACACAGCCATAAATAAATAAATAAATAATTCCCATTGGAAAAAAAAATTGTTTAAAAAAAAATAATAAATAAATAAAAAATAAAAACATGGGGGCAATCCTGTCCCTAAAACATTTCTTCACCAAAATTTGGATTCTTTCACTTTAAGAGCAGCAAGATCATCTTTTTTACTATCTTTCAGAAGATAACTGTAGCTTCCCTAGTCTGGGGCCCTAAATGAGAAAGACCTCGGTTAGATGCAGCCAATGTCACAGGGTCTCGTGGCTCTGAATCAGTATTTCCACACACTCCCAATCATAAATGCCCCAGAGACCTCCTATCCCCAAAACGGACACTGCTGTATCTCAAGTTCAGGTTTACAGAATGATGGCCTCCTCCAAGGCCTTCCTTAGAAAACGTATTCCCAAATTTGCCATCTCACCTCACGCTTCCTTCTCCAAAAGCAGCCTACTCTTTACCACTTATAAGTCTTCTCCTCTAGAGGGCTGAATGTATATTGGGGCACTCAGCAGATATTACACTCTACTCCATCAAAAGGATCTCATAAATTTGTTTTCATTTAGTAATTAACATTCCTCTAGACTCGCAGAAGTGCTGAGGGCAAAGTCATAACGCTTTTAATGGCAAAATCAAAATGGAAGCCCAGGTCAGACTTCACATCTAATGCTGTTGCTGGCAGACCCAGTGATTTTGAGACCGAGCAAGATGATTTTATCGTTAAGGCATCACCACTGCTGTGCAGGGAATTTCTCTTTCATTACACCTCAGCTCCGTCCCACCTCAAAACGCTGGGTAGAGTTCTAACGTGCTCTGAAACCACAGCAACTTATGACAGAGCAGCCATCATGATGACCTGTAAGTCATCAAGATACATATCAACCACTGGCTATGTTATTAATACCTGAAGTATCAAATTTGCTAAGGAAGCAAAAAGGAGCTTCATTCTTCCTCAAGGGGAATCAGAAACCAGTATGTTCAAGAGAGGATTTCCATAGGAAAACCGCCCCTGCCTCAGACAGCACCTACCATCAACATGTTTATGGGCAAACACAGTATCAGAAAAACATGCTGTGAGTCTTAGAAACAGCATATGCCTCATTTCATAGGGGCTGCTATGGTGCTAGGCATTGTTTTTTGTTTTTGGGGTTTTTTTTTTTTACTGCATTTCAGAGAAATAACCGTAAAATGAAGGTCTATAACCAGCAGATAACACAATAAACAACAGCATCAACTTCTGCACCCTTTTTGTGAATGGTTTCCCTATGCTTTAATTGAAAAGGTAAGTTTTAATATGCTTTGTGTTTTCTCTCAAAATAGTTTGGGACCAATTCTATTCTAAGACTTCTGTATTTACCATCTCCATCCAAGGTCCAAAGATTACAGAATTTACAAATGAAGGACACCCCCCTACACACACACACACACACACACACACACACACACACACACGTCAGTAATAGAGGAGCTATGACAACAAAATTCCTGAATGACAGAAAGAAACACAGAGGACAGTGGCTTGAAACAGCAATGGTGGTCACCACAAGCTTTGTCCTAGAGTTCAGCTCAGGTCTTTCTGAAAGCCTGGACCAAAAATTCACAAAAACAAGAAGCAGTAACACAGTTCACATAACTTTCCTGAGCTTAAATATATAATAGAGCTGGGTAACTGTCCAACCTAGGTTGTATCTTCAGGGAATCTCAAACTCTCATAAAAAACCAAGGTTTCTGGCTCAAGAAAAGGCTTAAAGTTAGAGATGAGCATTGTTAAATCACTGGTTCCTATTCACATTTCAACCCTTGAAATAACGTTTCACTACTTGTCTCAGTCACCAGCGACTCTAGTCTGTCTTGAGAAAGCTCACACGCCTCCCTGGACTCAGCCATCTCCTTCTCACCGACAGGTCAGGTCCAATGCAACCAAAGCTTAATTCACTTTAAAAGATATGTGAACTATTATTCAAGGACAGTAGCTGTCTGTTCACAGAAGCTTCATCCACATCAAGGCAGCTGAGTTTGTGAGCTTGATTTTTGTATTCTTCTTTCATTCTGTCAAAATTCAAGCTTACAGATATTTCTACTTTCAGTCTATTCTTTAATAAATGTCCCGCTCAGTGGAAGACAGGACTCAGAGTTTCAATGACATAACTGTATATTTTCCCAAGAAAATTGTTTATGTACCTTTCCATAAATGTTTTAACTTTTTCACCTAGAATATAAAATCCTTGAAGAAAATGTCTGTCTTCTATAGTTTAGCAAGATACATGCTCAACACAATTTCCAAATCACCTTTAGTACCAATTTTAACCATGAAGAACACTGAAAATTCTACTGTAAATTATCAAATATATGGAAGCAAATATATAAATGAAATTCTTCTGTCATTTAGTACCAAGAAGAGAGATACAAATATAGGATAATTTCTCAAATGAGTTTCAACTACTTAATGTGCTACTTTAAAGCATATTCACAAACAATAGAAATAATCAATCTGAAGAACTGGATTCATCTCTATACACAAGGGACATTTTTATACAGTTGCTCGAAGAATTAGCCACACAAGCACAATAGGTACCATAAAGATTAAAAGAAAGTAACTGCATTAAAAATACTTCAGTTTATTAAAAGGAACGGTTCCTATTTTATATGTATACACATCTATTTTTATAGAAAAGAACACATCTATTTTTATTCTAATTTCCATGACTCACTCCCCACCCATTCACCGAGGAGATAGATAACAGTTGATCCTATTTTTCACCTTTTAATTTATTCTACCTGGAGAAATAAAATTCATCACTGTCCCATGTTATTTTCCCTCCCCTTTGGACATTTATCCACTAAATAAACATCTACTACCCACTGCTGTTAAGCAGTGTGCTGGGTCCTGGGGCTCCATCCCAGTCTCCTCCGCTGGTTTCCCCTATTTGCCCCAATTTCTAAGCGCTGAAGTGTCCCAGGACTCAGCCCTGTCTCATCCTCAAGTCAGTCTACACATGCTCACTTGGTGGTCTCAGCTAGTCTCCTGGTCTAACTAGCATCTATCCTATGCTGACCACCCCCATGTTTATGTATACTGCAGACCTCTTTCCTGGGCTCCAGTTTCACATATGGACTCACCAACTCATCCTCTGCCAATAGATGTTTTACAGATCTCGAACGTTTAACAGGCCCACCTAACTCCAGATCTTCTCCACCAAACCTCCTTTCAAAGGATGAAGTTGATGACAACTTCGTCCTTCTAGTTAGTTAGGCTGAAATCCTTGAAATCATCCTGACACCTCTTTCTGTCATACCCCACATCCAAGCTATCAACAAACCTCTCTTGGAAGGCTGGCCAAGGAGACACTTTGACGTAAGCTTCTGCCCAATCCTGACGCCTCTGCCTCCCTCCCACTATGTTGTTCCCAAGGGCACATGCTTACAAGTATTCTACACACTAAACCCTGTCTGAGTCTACTTCCCAAATGATCCAAATGCTTCAAGTCTTCACTACAAACATCCATTACAATATTGTGCATACAACAGCTTATCCCTACTAGAAATAAAACAAAGGATGATTTTAGCTGATCTATGTGTAGAATCATATAGTTATAGATTCAGAGATTAAGGATATTTCTTGTCTTCTTTACAAGGACACTGAATGCCTCATGCTGCCTTACTACTCTTTTTGTTTATCCTTCATGCAGCAATGAAAGGCTTTAAATAAATCTTATCCATTCAAGTCCAACTGGTATTTTTTCTTTCTCTTCCCTGAGGAGCATCTTTTTTCTATACTACCACTTCTCTATTACTTCAGTTATTCACTGCCTTTAGTTGTTTATCTTATTTTTTTCAGAAATATTCCTTCATAACAAGGAGGTGCTAAAAACCTCATTTCACAAGTAGGTATGAAAAAGAAATATCTTGAACACCTTTCCTAAAAAGAAATCTAAAGGTAGGTAATTTAGTACATAAGCCTTTAGGAAAGCATTAGAAGAAAGTAAGACAAGGTCAAATATCAACAATTTACTGAACATAAATTCTCATTACACAAAAAAGTATCTCTCCTTATAACTTCAAAATATTAATAGGGCAACACAGCAAAATATCAAGTGTCAGATGCAGCTAGACTACAAAATGTTATGTTTTTATTTTAGAAGTATGTTTTTTATTATTGCTGAAACGAGAATTTTAGAAAAAAAACTACCATCAGTTTCTTAACATGTAATTTATTTGTAAAAGTCAACCAAAACAATCTGAATTCAATCATCAGCTCAGGAAGCAGATTCCATGACATTTTTTTTCCCCTAAATGCTAAACGACACAGGCAGCGATAAAATATGCAGAGAAAGAACCATGTCACAGAAGATGTGACAATTTTGATAAATGACGATAAACTGTGATGTAGAACAGCCGTTTGTAAGCTGCTGTTTTCAAAAACATGTATTTTAATGATGATTTTTGCCAAATATCATTTTAGAGAGATATTCTGTAATAAAACCATTGACAAACAAAATTGGTACCTTATTATAAATTAGAACAGAAATGTATTTAAGTTTTTCAGCAAACTTGTAATTTTGCTTTGAATGAGAATGCATTTTAGATCCAGTCAGTTCCTTACAATGTTAAACACAGTCATCATCTGACCCAGAAATCCCACTCCGAGCTATAAAACAGAAATTAAAACATACTTTCACACAGACCCTTGTACATGAATGTTCACACATGCAACATTATTCATAAAAGACAAGAAGTGCAAACAACCCAAATGTCCATCAAGTGACATATCATATCAATAGAACAGAATATTATTCAGCAATAAGAAGGAATAAAGTACTGATACATGCTACAATACGGATGAACCTTGAAAATATTATATTAAGGAAGCCAGTCACAAGAGGCTACATATCATCATGTTTATATGAAATATAAATTCTATTTATATGAAATGCCCAGAATAGGCAAATCCCTAGAAATAAGATGTAGATAAGTGGTTGCCTAGGGTTGAGAGTGTAGAGGGAATGGAGAATAATTGCTAATGGATATAGGGTTGCTTTCTGGGGTAATGAAATGTTCTAGAATTGTGCACCGTGATGGCTGCACAACTCTCTGGCTATACACAACCTCTGAATTGTACACTTCAAGTGGGTGAACTGTATGTGAACTACATCGCAAAAAAGCTATTTAAAATGCCAGTTAAAAAGGCCAGTCATGGGCTTTCCTGGTGGCGCAGTGCTATAGAATCCACTTGCCAATGCAGGGGACACGGGTTCGAGCCCTGGTCCAGGAAGATCTCACGTGCTGCGGAGCAACTAAGCCCACGAGCCACAACTACTGAGCCCAAGTGCCACAACTACTGAAGCCCGCGCGCCTAGAGCCCACGCACCGCAAGGAAGAGTAGTCCCCGCTCGACGCAACTAGAGAAAGCCCACACACAGCAACAAAGACCCAACGCAGCCAAAAATAAATAAATAAATCAATTTACTTTTTAACAAAAGGGCCGGTCATGTTGTAGCTGTTTATAACTTGTATAGACTTTTCAAAGTCTAAATCCCTAATTATTAAAATATGTTTCTTACTGTCCACAAACCTCATTTCCTTACATAAAACCATCTGCCTATTCCACTATAAATACTACACGTAGTGAAAGAAAGTGCTTCTAAAATTAAATCATGTTTTCAAAACAGATTTCTCCTTAATATATTTAATTTTAATGATTCGCATGTGAATTATCCACACTTTCCATTAACTATGGTTAAATTTTCAATCTCAGATAAGTATCCCCCAATACAAAAGCACATTAACAGGCCATTCCTCTCCCAACACAAGCTGTGTGGACTAAATTTTTAACGTATTAGCTTGAATTTTAAAAAGCAAAATTAAGGAGGCAGATCTGTAAGAAAAGCAAGCACATGAAGTCTCAGAAGTTTAGAATGGAAAATATTTTCAAGATTGATCCTCTTCAGGACTACCGAAACTTTAATATCTAAGAACTAACCCCAGGAATTTTGTGATATTCTCATATCACCTTACTTTTTAAATTTTTATTGGAGTATAGTTGATTTACAATGCTGTGTTACTTTCTGCTATACATACCTTACTATTTTGCCTTAGTATTTATATTTACATTAAGTTGATTCCTTTCCTTTCTTTTCTTTTTAACTTAGCAATGTATGACACAACATCAGTGAACTTATGGGTTTGGTAAGCTATCTGTACTAGTCGAACAAACATTACAATAAATAAAATTTTAAATGGTGATGTGTCTATCACTTAAAAACATCTTGCACATGATCAGTACTACATCTACCACACTATGGGAAACACTGATCTAGTTTTATCTTTTATTTTTATGGGTGAGAAAGTTGAACTTCCTGGTGACTCTCAAAAGTCTGTGCACATCAGAACCTCCTGGAGGGTTTGTGTTAAAATAGAGAGTGCTGGGCTCTTCCCCAAGAGCGTAGGTCTGGGGGAAGGTCTGAGAATTTACGTTTCTAACAAATATCTAAGTGGTACTAATGCTGCTGGCCCAGGGACCGCCCTTCAAAAACCACTGACCAAAACCTACTAACCCCAAATTAGTCAGACCAGAATTTAAACTAGAACCCAATCTTCTCTTAGATGCTCTTATAATTATATGCTCTAGCACACATGTTTAATGTTGCTGAATTTTATTCACCTTTCACTTAATTTTACTCTTTTCAATAAAGGTGATTATTAAATGCTAAAGATCAGGTTTATACATTTTTAAGACTTCAGAGTTGTTATAAAATAGTGATTAATAAAAATTTAAGGAAAAGAACATTACAATCACCTTTGAGGACCCTGAATCCCTTTTCTTGGTCACATACCCTCCGTTAGTCCTTTGAGATAAACATTATCTTCAAGTTTGTGTCTTATCATTCACTTGCTTTTCTTGTTAATTTTCTCATAGCTGTATCTCTAAATAACATATTGTTTAGGTTGTATGTTCTGAGCTTTATACTATATCTTTTTATGCTATTTGCTTTTTTATTCAATATGATGTTTTTGAGATGTAGCCCTCGGTTTTTATCAGTAATTCATTGCTTTCATGGCGGGACACTATTTCATCTACAAGAAAACAGCACTAAAATTGTTGACTTTTTTTTTCATTTTGAAAAAATCAGAGGTAAAAAAGAAGTTGCAAAAATAGTACAGAGAAGTCCTATGTATGCTTCATCCAGTTTCCTCCAATGGTTACATCTTACCTAACTATATTACAGTATCAAAACCAGCAAACTGGTTTTGGGACAATGCTTGTGTATAGTTTCATGCCATTTTATTATATATGCAACTCTCAATTTTTAAGTTCTTTTTTTTTTTTTTTTTCTCGCGGGCCGCACAGGCCGCGAGACCAAGGGCCGCGGGGACCGGGCCGGCGCGCCGCCCCCGCCCCGCCTCAGGCCGCCCGCGCTTGGGCCACCGCCCGGCGACGCGAGGCCAGTCCCACCCCGCCCCCACCCCCGCCTCCGGCCCGGGGGTCGCTCACCTTCCGCGTTGCCCCAGACCACCATGCCCGGGCACAGCCGCCGCCTCCGGCCTCGCTGGCCCCGCCGCCGCCGCCGCCACACGGTGCCCTCGCCTGGGGCGGGGAGAAGGGCCGGGAAAAGAATCGCACCGCCGCGCCGCGGTCCACGCTCGCCCCACGCTCCCAGCGGCCAACCTGAGCGCGCCCAATGGCTGCTCTGTCCCGCCCCCTCCGACGGGCGCGCGCGCCGCGGCTCCGCCCCGCCCCTCCCCATGCGGCGGCCGGCGCGCTCCCAGGCTCCTCCCCGCCCTTCCCGACCCGCGGCGGTTCCGGCCCCGGCTCGCACTCCGCCCCGCGCTGCGCAAGCGCCCGCCTCGCGCCTAGCCTCGGGCGACCCTGAACCACCTGCGCGGCGCCCCTCCCAGGCCCGCCCGCGGAGGTCAGCCCCTCCGCTGCACGTGACCGTCTTGCTCGTGGGGGCGGAGAGGAGCGCGGCGCCTGCCCGCCTTCCGCATCCCGAGACCTGCGCGCCTCCCGCTGGGGTTGATGCGCTGTTCTCCTCTCTGCGAGTCCCCGCCCCGCGCTGCACTCCCCAGTCCGGGAGGACACTAGTTCAGGGACTGACCATGCTTAATCAAGATCATTCTATTGATATTAATGAATATCTGAGTTACTTCCTTTATTCCCCCCCCCCCCGCCAATTAAAGACAATGCTCCTACCTATTAGAAAAATGAAAATCCAAACACTGACAGCCCCAAATACTTGCAAGAATGTGAAGTAATAGGAATGCTCATTCATTGCTGGTGGGAATGCAAAATAGTACAGCCATTCTGGAAGAGAGTTTGGCAGTGTCTTACAAAACTAAACATACTCTTACTATACGATCCAGCAATCGGACTCCTTGGTATTTACACAAAGGAGTTGAAAAATTGTGTCCACATAAAAAACCTGGACACAGATGTTTCATAGCAGCTTTATTCATAATTGCCAAAACTTGGAAGCCACCAAGATGCCCTTCGGTAGATGAATGGGTAAACAAACTGGTGCATCCAGATAATGGAATATTATTCAGCACTAAAAAGAAATAAGCCATCAACCCATGAAAAGATATGCAAGAACTTTAAATGCTTATTACTAAGTGAAAGAAGCCAATCTGAAAGGCTACATACTCTTTGATTCCAACTAAGTGATACCATAATGGTGGATAATGTCATTAGTCAAAACCCAGAGAACATACAACACCAAGCGTGAATCCTAATGTAAACTATGGACTTTGGGTGCTAATGAAGTGTAAATGTAGATTCATCAATTGTAACAAATATACTTCTCTGCTGAGTAGTTGATAATGGTGGAGGCTATACATATGTGGGAACAGGGGTACGTGGGAAATCCCTGTACCTTTCACTCAATGTTGTTGTGAACATAAAACTGCTCTAAAAAAATAAAGTCTACAAACTTTAAGCTATAAGATGAATAAGTTCTGAGGTTCTAATGTATAGCATGGTGACTAGTTGATAACACTGCAATGTATAACTATAATTTGCTAAGAGAACTTAAAGGTTGACCCCAAAACATATACATATATATTTATATATTCCTCTTTACCATAAATGTACGGCTGTGCGCCTGGCTTCTCTAACCTCTTCCAATCATCTATTTTTATTTCTGCTCAGTACCATGCTGTCTTAATTGGTAGAGTTTTAGAATAGCGAGTCTTAATATCTAGTAGGTCAAAAATCCCCAATTCACTCTTCCATTTGCTGCTAAGAATCAGCTCGCATGTTCTATGTGGGGGAGGGAGGTGAAGGAAATTCATTTTAGCTTCATAAAACCTCTAAAACAATTTGGGGAGAATCACATCTTCTGTAGATTGAAATTTTCTATTGAAATAAGATTTATTTCTCCATTCCTTTAGTTGTTCTTAAGTGTCTTTGTTCTATAATTTTCTCCATATAGTTGTTGCCTATTCTTGCTAGAGTTATTCCTAGGTACTTTATAATTGTGATAATATTATAAATGGTATCTCATTGCCTTTTCTAAATAGTTGTAGCAGAGTACAGAAATGCAATTGATTTTGTATATTGATTTTGTTTGCAGTATACTTGCTAACCACTTTTATTCATTCGAATACTTCATCTGTAGATTCTTTTGGTTTTTCCACAGGGACAAGATATCCTCAATGACTAGTGATAGCAGTTTCTTCTTCTCCAATGCTAAGAATTCTTCTTTTTCTTCCTGTGTAAGACTTCCTATATAATGCTGCAAAGAAGGATTATCTTATCTTGTTGGTGAAAGGCGTCTTATCTTGTTTCCAATATTAAAAAAGAATGTTTTCAGTGTTTCACCATTAAATATCACATCTGCTGAATATTTATACCTTCTAATGATAGTCTGTTCATTTTGTATCATGAATAGATACTGAATGTTATGGAATGCATTTTCTACATCTCCTGAGATTAAATTTTTTTTAAATCAAGAATTCATTGGGGGAAAGATGGATTGAGAGTTTGGGGTTAGCAGACGCAAACTATTATATATAGGATGGATAAACAACAAGGTCCTACTATACAGCACAGGGAACTAAATTCAATATCCTGTGATAAACCATAATGGAAAAGTATGAGAAAGAATGCATATATATGTAACTGAGTCTCTTTGCTGTACAGCAGAAATTAACATTGTAAATCAACTGTACTTCAATAAAAAACTTACTCTGCACCCATAATGTGTCACAGTGTTCTAGACAGTAGAGGTAAAGCAGTGACCAAACAGATGAAAACACTGGCCCTCAGGGAGTTCACCTTGTATTAAAGGAGAACAAACACACTGAATAAATAAAATGCATAGTTTGTTACATATTGATCAACACAAAAGGCAAAAATGAAGTAGAGAGGGGAACAGGTAGTGTGGGGAAGGAGGTCTGCAACTTCAAATGCAGTGGTAGGAATGGGTGTCATTGACAAAATGACATCTGGCAAGAGCCTGCAAGCAGAAACAAGAGCATAGCTTGTATGCAGTACGCACTGCAAGGCAATATGAAGTTCTGTTACAAATTCTGTGAAGGAAAAGTGAATTTCTGAGTAGGTTCACTGGAAAATATAAATGTTAACATACTATTTTAGTTGCTAATTCCCTATCACAAGCAATGAAGCTTAAAAATCTTACATCAAAAAAAAAAAAAACCTTACATCAACTATTAAGTAAATTTAAAAAACAGCTGAAACCATTATAACCACCAGTAGTACCAAAGTAGCATTCTTATTAAAAGTATGAAAATAACCATTTCAATATAGAGTACAGAAAGATAACAAAAATTATTCTGTTGTTCAAAGTAAATTATTATAAAATTTCAACTTGGGTCACAGAAGCCTATCAAAAAAATAAGTATGGGAAAAGCATAAATGGAAAAAAGAAATATTCACAAGTACAAGGCCTAAAACTCATTGTAAGTACTCCCCATAAGTTATCTGACCCAATCCAGGGCTAACACTCTAAAGAAACATGAAAACAAAAAGACAATCACTCAGAGACCAGATGACAGAAAGAGGAAAGGAATCGTTTCAAAGATGTGTTACAGAAAGTTCAAGTACAAAATTTTCAAATGAATATTGAGAATGCAAAAGGAAAAAAGACCCAGCAAGTCTAACTAGCAATGAAATAAATAAGCAAAGACAAAAAGAGAAGTACATCTAAACACACAAAGACTGACCAAAAGAGAATAAGGAAACTCCTAAACCAAAAGGTCACAGAGGTGTCCTATCCAACATTAGCTCATGGGATGATGATAGGTGTTTATGCGGGGTGGGGGTGGGGGGTGGGGGGTGGGGACGACGGGGTGAATAGGTCAAAGTTAATCTATTAGATTCTTTATGCAGTACATCTCAGAATCTTTCAAAATGCCACTGTGAATTATGAATCACTAACCTACTTTGGGGGTAGGGTATGGGGGGCACAGAGTTAAGTACGCATAAGAATGTAGTCTTTCCCATGCCAGCTCACCACGGAACCCTTTATTTTGCCCAAAAACAAAAGTCTGTGAGAAAAATGTTGTCCTAAAGGATGGTAAGACAGATGAAATTCATAAATCGCTTTGTAAAGGAATGCTAAAAAAAAAAAAAAAAAAAAAATTTAAGGAGTTTCTGGTTGTTGTTTTTTTCTTTTATTATTGGTAGAAAGCCAGCCAAGAATCAGTTGGACTTACAAACATGAGTACATGGATGAATAAAAGATAGAAAAGAGAATAAATCAAAATTCTGATATATTTTACTGAAGGGGATATTTGGATACAAATGTTGTTATGAAGCAGTCCAACTATGCTAAAGTAAAGAAAGAAAAATGCAAGGGTTGTACTCGTCCTAACTGACAAAAGTGAAATAAATCACCAGGATGGAATGGTATCCAACCAGAGTTCTGGATGCTCTTGAGGACGACTATGAATTTGTAGGCAAAGTTAGATAGAATCATCCAAATAGCCCCAAGTTTGGCTCCTACAAAGGCCCTGGAGAAGACCCAATAAAATAAGATTCATTGTGGATTTGTTGGAAGTATAGGGTAGGTTGAGGGAATTTTTAATTAAGAATAGACTCAGACACTGAAGTAAAAATAACCTAATAGAAGAAACACCGTAAAGTTATACAATCTATAGATATCTGTATTAATTCTATATCTATAGGTAGATTCTGTATCTATAAAGAGAAATAGATATAAAACACCTGAAATTTTTTGAAGTGGTAAATAAACTGAGGCAGGAAATAATGTTTATTTAGACTTTCGACACATCTTAGACAACATTCTTCAACAAAGGCTTAAAATATTAAATCACTATCAAAAGAAATATTCTGCCCCAGATAGGAAAGTGGCTTGGTGGCAGAAAACAAAAGGAAGAAATAAGCAAAATTTCAAATATAGTTTATCTCGGGTTATTAGTGAAAACTAGTCTCATTTGTATAATATTGAAAAATGGAGCACATGGCAAATGTTCAGGTTTAGAAATGAGCAGTGAAATGCCAAGCGCCAGAGATAACCGACGGAGAGTTATTTATTTATTTAGTACAGTCCTGGCAATGACAAGGGTCATAGCCAGTATGATCCACGACATTCAAGGAAGCTCTCCACGTGCCAAACACCACCTGAGTTACTGTATGTGCATTACTTTGTTTAGTCTTCACAACTTCCTACAGAAGTAATTGCCATTTTATTCCATGAGTTTACAAGCTAGACAGTAAAGGCTCAGAGAGGAAAGTCACTTCCCCAAAGATCACTAAGGTAAGTAGGTGGCAGGAATAGTAGCTACTAAATGATAGAGCTAAAATTTGAAACCTGGCAACTGACCCCAGAATCCTTACCTACTTTGGGGGTAGGGTATGGGGGGGCACAGAGTAAGTATGCATAAGAATGTAGTCTTTCCCATGCCAGCTCACCACGGAACCCTTTATTTTGCCCAAAAACAAAGCACTGCGAGAAAAATGCTGTCCTAAAGGGTGGTAAGTCAGATGAAATTCATAAATCACTTTGAAACGTTAAAGGAATGCTAAAAAAAAAAAAAAAAAAAAAAAAAATTAACTACTGCACCAATGGTTCTCAAACTTGAGCATGCATCAGAATCACCTGGAAGGTGTGTCAAAGACAGACTGCTGGGCCCCATCCCTTCCAGTTTCTGACGAAGCAGATTTTGTGGGTTCCGAATTTCTATTTCTAACAAACTGATGTTTCTGCTCAAGGGCTCACACTTGGAGAAATATGGTCCTAAGCCACAGGTGGTGAAACAAAGAAAGCAAGAGATCACCATAAGAATGGTCTCGGGAAAAGGAGAAAACCTAGGTGAAGAAAGCTGGCGTGGAATTAAGGAAAGGAGGGATGAATCATCCAGTAAATGGGGTCAAGCTAAAATCACATGGAAATTTTCCTGGGCCTTTTGCTCCCTGGGTGGGCAAAGAGTCTTCCTGGGACCTCAAACAGCCTAAAACTATTCAACCCAGCTTCGGGCACAGTATAAATTTAATGGCAAAAGGATGTCCCCACGTTCAGGATCTCTGTACTCTGGCTACCACCACAAACCTTACCCACTGACAATGCCTAGAACTCCTTTAACAGGAAACAAAACGTTTTACTTTGTAGCAAGAAATAGAAGCTTGAGAAGGAAATAAGTCCTAAAAAGTGAATATATATCGCTGTCTACAGATCTCATTCCAAATGTAAATGACTGCTTATAGATTAACCATAGGTCTAATATAACATGGCATGTCTAATATTCTTAAAATTACAAAAATTCAGTTTTATTACTTTGGAGAGGAAGCATGATGCTACATGCAAGGCATCAAATTTGGTGTTAGAACTCCTATATTTGGGGATAAATGACTTCTGACAAGTCTTTTTTTGTTTCTTTGTTTATATTTTATTTTTGGCTGCGTTGGGTCATCGTTGCTGCACGTGGGCTTTCTCTAGTTGCGGCGGGCGGGGGCTACTCCTCGTTGCGGTGCACGGGCTTCTCATTGCAGTGGCTTCTCTTGTTGCAGAGCACAGGCTCTAGGCACGTAGGCACGTGGGCTCAGTAGTTGTGGCTCGCGGGCTCTAGAGCGCAGGCTCAGTAGTTGTGGCGCATGGGCTCAGTGGCTCCGCGGCATGTGGGATCTTCCCGGACCAGGGCTCGAACCCGTGTCTCCTGCATTGGCAGGCGATTCCTAACCACTATGCCACCAGGGAAGTCCAGACATTTTCTTCATACGTAGAAAAGGAGCAGTAGGGACTTCCCTGGTGGCACAGTGGTTAGGAATCGCCTGCCAATGCAGGAGACACGGGTTCGAGCCCTGGTCCGGGAAGATCCCACATGCCGCGGAGCCACTGAGCCCATGCGCCACAACTACTGAGCCTGTGTGCCACAACGACGGAAGCCCGCGCGCCTAGAGCCCGTGCTCTGCAACAAGAGAAGCCAGCGCAATGAGAAGCCCGCGCACCGCAAGAAGAGTAGCCCCCGCCCGCCTCAACTAGAGAAAGCCCACGCGCAGCAACGACCCAACGCAGCCAAAAATAAATAAATATAAAATTAATTAATTTTTTTAAAAAAAGGAGCAGTAATTCCCCACAGAGATGTGAGGATCAAAAGGGATCCTATTTGTGAAAGCATTTGGTCAATTATAACTCACTTTTTCAATTATAAGGTGTTAGGACTACTTCGGGGAGTAACACGTTTTATACAAGCTGTTACTAGATGTGCACTGTGTTCAAGTTTAGGGTGCATATTAACGTCCAGTGTCATTTATACACAAGAGATGCCTTCTAGGCTCAAGAGACAAAAGTTACAAGCGATAATCAGGCATTCATGAAGCTGGGATTTGATAACGTTTCTCCCAGTCTAAACGCAGTGGGAAAAATCCAGAACTGAAAGTGGACACAAACTACTTAGTAATTTAGGAAAGCAGGAGAGACACAACAGGATTGGGAAGAAGTATCAAGTCTATCAGAAGCTCTCAGGGACGCCTGGCGTCTACCTACAGAGGCTGCAACCAGCATATTCTTAGGACAAAACCCTAAGGTAGTGGGTGGTTTTTTGTTTGGTTTTTTGTTGCCTGAGAGTGAGCTACTGTCCCGATATCTCACTCTAAAACCTATAGAAAGAGAAGGGCTGTGTTCCTCCAGCTGTGGCACCTCAGGGTAGGGTCCTCTACCTAAGGCTCTGAAAAAGTAAGGAGGGCACAGTGCTACCTCATAGTACAAAAAGGTACGTGAAAGACCTATGTTCTCCTTCCTCTGCTGCTGGCAGGCACTAAGATGAGGAAGAGATGCTCAGAAGGCCATGGCATGGTGATGGAGGAGTCCAGTCTGGCTGCGGCACCTTCACGACCTTCGGAAAACTGTCGGCAAGCTTTCAGTAGAGTAGGTTCAGGCCACAACGTGCATATTCATCTTTCATCTGTTTAAACAAGGCACTCAATAGTAGGTGTCACTGGTCACTTCCTATTGAACAAAGCCTACAAGATTTTAGGTAAGCATCAAGACACTGATGTTGGGTCAGGCGAAGATTTCTTAGCTATGACACCAAAAAGTATATTGATAAAAGAAAAAAATAAGCTGGGCTTCATTCAGATAAAAAATAATGCATTTCAAAAGACACCATTACAAAAGTAAAGACGTGCCATGAACTAGGAAAAAATATTTGAAAATCATATATCCAATCAAGGACTTGTATCCAATAATAACACGTGTTGGCAAGGATATGGAGAAACTGGAACCCTCATGCTTTGCTGGTGGAATTGTCACATTCGAAACTGCTACTTTGAAACACTGATTCATCATATGACCCAGGTAATTACCCCTAGGTAACCACCCAAGTGAAATTAAAACTACATGCACACATCAGCCAGAGCGGCGAAAACGTGGAAACAAACCAAATGTCCATTAATTGGTGGATGGATAAATAAAATGTAGTATATCCATACTATAGAATATTCTTTGGCAATATGATACATGCTACTGCATAACCTCAAAAACATTACGCTAAATAAAAGAAGCTAGACACAAGAGACCACATACTGTATGATCCCATTTATATGAAATGTCTACAAAAGGCAAATCTATAGAGGTAAGAAGTAAATTATCGGTTGAATGGGTCTGGGGGTGGGAATGAGAGTGATTCCAAACAGGCACAAGGTTTCTTTTGGAGGGTGATGGAAATGTTCAAAAATTAGATTACATGATAGGTGCATACAACTCTACAAATTCACAGATTTTACTAAAAACCACTGAATTGCATATACTTCAAAAGAGTCAATTGTATGGCATGTGAATTATACATCAATAAAACTGTTTAAAAAATAAAGAAATTTAAAAGAGAAGTCAGGGACAGCCCTGACCCCAAACCTCACTATGAAATGTTAACATATTTACACAGAAATCTGCCACTTCTCCTGATGTCGCCCTTCCAGAAACTTGACTCTTAGGATGACAAAGAACACGAACGAAGAGTAAGAGACCTCCAAACAGGGTCTAAGATAGCCGTGGCTCATTTATGCACTTTAGACTACAGGAGAAAATGGAAGTCCTCCCCTCGCCCCTACCCAGCCTGAGATGAAAACTTAATGACGCATAGGTACAAATGCAGGGCACCTAATTTGCAGCTCGATTATCTGGTTTTCCTCAGCAGCTACATTAACTAAGTGACAGTTAATACTGAGGATGGGATCAGAAGCAAACTATCAAAGCACAGGCCTCTGGGTCTGGTCAGCCCCTTACAACTTCACACCACTGAGGGCAGGGCAGCAACGGTACCCTGGTGGCCAAAAATGGTTATGACATCTGTTATCTGAGGCTGGAAAGAGAAATCAGTTTCTCAAAATGAGGTCATCAAAATGGCCATGGGTATGCACCCATTTATGATACAGGTTCTCTTGCCTCACTCAAACCAACTGAATCAGAACCTCCAACAATGATACCTAAGAATCTGCATTTTTAACAAGCCCCCTCGATGATTCTTATGTTTTACATTTTATTGTGCACAAGAGCCCTTTACTTAGAGAATATTAGAGATGGAAGGAACCTTGATGATCATCTAACCCAAAGTTCACATACTGTAGATGAAAACACTGGGGACCAACGATGTAACATGATTTTCAAAGATCAAATAGTTCTTTAAAAAAAAAAACAAAACTATGTCTCTAGTCCTAAAAATCGTCAAGAATACTACTGACAAAAGAGAATATAAAATGTACCTTGGAAATATTTTCTTCAAAGATTGATGAAGATAACATGCTTCATCATTTAAAGGGATATGTTTCTGCTCTCAGGAAAATTAATCCAGAGCACCTCATTACCTGAAGCTGCCAACTAAATGAGTCATCATAACAGTTAAATTATTTTTTCCTTGTTGGTATGTTCAGTTTAATTATTGCCTTTTTTCCCCAAACCTACCTCCCTTGAGAAAATGCATAGGTTATTTGACCCAAGACACCAACATTCTTACAGATCACAAGCATTAAGTCATCATTTCCTCTGAAGCCACATCTCCAGGGCTGCAAGTCATATTTTTATATTAATGCAGCCTGAATTCTCCTGTGCGTGGGTCCTAAATCATGAGCTAGCAAGAGGGAGGAGATATGGGGATATATGTATATGTATAGCTGATGTATAGCCCGAAGCTGGGTTGAATAGTTTTAGGCTGTTTGAAGTCCCAGGAAGACTCTTTGCCCACCCAGGGAGCAAAAGGCCCAGGAAAATTTCCATGTGATTTTAGCTTGACCCCATTTACTGGATGATTCATCCCTCCTTTCCTTAATTCCACGCCAGCTTTCTTCACCTAGGTTTTCTCCTTTTCCCGAGACCATTCTTATGGTGATCTCTTGCTTTCTTTGTTTCACCACCTGTGGCTTAGGACCATATTTCTCCAAGTGTGAGCCCTTGAGCAGAAACATCAGTTTGTTAGAAATAGAAATTCGGAACCCACAAAATCTGCTTCGTCAGAAACTGGAAGGGATGGGGCCCAGCAGTCTGTCTTTGACACACCTTCCAGGTGATTCTGATGCATGCTCAAGTTTGAGAACCATTGGTGCAGTAGTTAATTTTTTTTTTTTTTTTTTTTTTTTTTAGCATTCCTTTAACGTTTCAAAGTGATTTATGAATTTCATCTGACTTACCACCCTTTAGGACAGCATTTTTCTCGCAGTGCTTTGTTTTTGGGCAAAATAAAGGGTTCCGTGGTGAGCTGGCATGGGAAAGACTACATTCTTATGCATACTTACTCTGTGCCCCCCCATACCCTACCCCCAAAGTAGGTAAGGATTCTGGGGTCAGTTGCCAGGTTTCAAATTTTAGCTCTATCATTTAGTAGCTACTATTCCTGCCACCTACTTACCTTAGTGATCTTTGGGGAAGTGACTTTCCTCTCTGAGCCTTTACTGTCTAGCTTGTAAACTCATGGAATAAAATGGCAATTACTTCTGTAGGAAGTTGTGAAGACTAAACAAAGTAATGCACATACAGTAACTCAGGTGGTGTTTGGCACGTGGAGAGCTTCCTTGAATGTCGTGGATCATACTGGCTATGACCCTTGTCATTGCCAGGACTGTACTAAATAAATAAATAACTCTCCGTCGGTTATCTCTGGCGCTTGGCATTTCACTGCTCATTTCTAAACCTGAACATTTGCCATGTGCTCCATTTTTCAATATTATACAAATGAGACTAGTTTTCACTAATAACCCGAGATAAACTATATTTGAAATTTTGCTTATTTCTTCCTTTTGTTTTCTGCCACCAAGCCACTTTCCTATCTGGGGCAGAATATTTCTTTTGATAGTGATTTAATATTTTAAGCCTTTGTTGAAGAATGTTGTCTAAGATGTGTCGAAAGTCTAAATAAACATTATTTCCTGCCTCAGTTTATTTACCACTTCAAAAAATTTCAGGTGTTTTATATCTATTTCTCTTTATAGATACAGAATCTACCTATAGATATAGAATTAATACAGATATCTATAGATTGTATAACTTTACGGTGTTTCTTCTATTAGGTTATTTTTACTTCAGTGTCTGAGTCTATTCTTAATTAAAAATTCCCTCAACCTACCCTATACTTCCAACAAATCCACAATGAATCTTATTTTATTGGGTCTTCTCCAGGGCCTTTGTAGGAGCCAAACTTGGGGCTATTTGGATGATTCTATCTAACTTTGCCTACAAATTCATAGTCGTCCTCAAGAGCATCCAGAACTCTGGTTGGATACCATTCCATCCTGGTGATTTATTTCACTTTTGTCAGTTAGGACGAGTACAACCCTTGCATTTTTCTTTCTTTACTTTAGCATAGTTGGACTGCTTCATAACAACATTTGTATCCAAATATCCCCTTCAGTAAAATATATCAGAATTTTGATTTATTCTCTTTTCTATCTTTTATTCATCCATGTACTCATGTTTGTAAGTCCAACTGATTCTTGGCTGGCTTTCTACCAATAATAAAAGAAAAAAACAACAACCAGAAACTCCTTAAATTTTTTTTTTTTTTTTTTTTTTAGCATTCCTTTACAAAGCGATTTATGAATTTCATCTGTCTTACCATCCTTTAGGACAACATTTTTCTCACAGACTTTTGTTTTGGGGCAAAATAAAGGGTTCCGTGGTGAGCTGGCATGGGAAAGACTACATTCTTATGCGTACTTACTCTGTGCCCCCCATACCCTACCCCCAAAGTAGGTTAGTGTTTCATAATTCACAGTGGCATTTTGAAAGATTCTGAGATGTACTGCATAAAGAATCTAATAGATTAACTTTGACCTATTCACCCCGTCGTCCCCACCCCACCCACCCCCACCACCACCCCCCCCCGCATAAACACCTATCATCATCCCATGAGCTAATGTTGGATAGGACACCTCTGTGACCTTTTGGTTTAGGAGTTTCCTTATTCTCTTTTGGTCAGTCTTTGTGTGTTTAGATGCACTTCTCTTTTTGTCTTTGCTTATTTATTTCATTGCTAGTTAGACTTGCTGGGTCTTTTTTCCTTTTGCATTCTCAATATTCATTTGAAAATTTTGTACTTGAACTTTCTGTAACACATCTTTGAAACGATTCCTTTCCTCTTTCTGTCATCTGGTCTCTGAGTGATTGTCTTTTTGTTTTCATGTTTCTTTAGAGTGTTAGCCCTGGATTGGGTCAGATAACTTATGGGGAGTACTTACAATGTGTTTTAGGCCTTGTACTTGTGAATATTTCTTTTTTCCATTTATGCTTTTCCCATACTTATTTTTTTGATAGGCTTCTGTGACCCAAGTTGAAATTTTATAATAATTTACTTTGAACAACAGAATAATTTTTGTTATCTTTCTGTACTCTATATTGAAATGGTTATTTTCATACTTTTAATAAGAATGCTACTTTGGTACTACTGGTGGTTATAATGGTTTCAGCTGTTTTTTAAATTTACTTAATAGTTGATGTAAGGTTTTTTTTTTTTTTTGATGTAAGATTTTTAAGCTTCATTGCTTGTGATAGGGAATTAGCAACTAAAATAGTATGTTAACATTTATATTTTCCAGTGAACCTACTCAGAAATTCACTTTTCCTTCACAGAATTTGTAACAGAACTTCATATTGCCTTGCAGTGCGTACTGCATACAAGCTATGCTCTTGTTTCTGCTTGCAGGCTCTTGCCAGATGTCATTTTGTCAATGACACCCATTCCTACCACTGCATTTGAAGTTGCAGACCTCCTTCCCCACACTACCTGTTCCCCTCTCTACTTCATTTTTGCCTTTTGTGTTGATCAATATGTAACAAACTATGCATTTTATTTATTCAGTGTGTTTGTTCTCCTTTAATACAAGGTGAACTCCCTGAGGGCCAGTGTTTTCATCTGTTTGGTCACTGCTTTACCTCTACTGTCTAGAACACTGTGACACATTATGGGTGCAGAGTAAGTTTTTTATTGAAGTACAGTTGATTTACAATGTTAATTTCTGCTGTACAGCAAAGAGACTCAGTTACATATATATGCATTCTTTCTCATACTTTTCCATTATGGTTTATCACAGGATATTGAATTTAGTTCCCTGTGCTGTATAGTAGGACCTTGTTGTTTATCCATCCTATATATAATAGTTTGCGTCTGCTAACCCCAAACTCTCAATCCATCTTTCCCCCAATGAATTCTTGATTTTAAAAAAATTTAATCTCAGGAGATGTAGAAAATGCATTCCATAACATTCAGTATCTATTCATGATACAAAATGAACAGACTATCATTAGAAGGTATAAATATTCAGCAGATGTGATATTTAATGGTGAAACACTGAAAACATTCTTTTTTAATATTGGAAACAAGATAAGACGCCTTTCACCAACAAGATAAGATAATCCTTCTTTGCAGCATTATATAGGAAGTCTTACACAGGAAGAAAAAGAAGAATTCTTAGCATTGGAGAAGAAGAAACTGCTATCACTAGTCATTGAGGATATCTTGTCCCTGTGGAAAAACCAAAAGAATCTACAGATGAAGTATTCGAATGAATAAAAGTGGTTAGCAAGTATACTGCAAACAAAATCAATATACAAAATCAATTGCATTTCTGTACTCTGCTACAACTATTTAGAAAAGGCAATGAGATACCATTTATAATATTATCACAATTATAAAGTACCTAGGAATAACTCTAGCAAGAATAGGCAACAACTATATGGAGAAAATTATAGAACAAAGACACTTAAGAACAACTAAAGGAATGGAGAAATAAATCTTATTTCAATAGAAAATTTCAATCTACAGAAGATGTGATTCTCCCCAAATTGTTTTAGAGGTTTTATGAAGCTAAAATGAATTTCCTTCACCTCCCTCCCCCACATAGAACATGCGAGCTGATTCTTAGCAGCAAATGGAAGAGTGAATTGGGGATTTTTGACCTACTAGATATTAAGACTCGCTATTCTAAAACTCTACCAATTAAGACAGCATGGTACTGAGCAGAAATAAAAATAGATGATTGGAAGAGGTTAGAGAAGCCAGGCGCACAGCCGTACATTTATGGTAAAGAGGAATATATAAATATATATGTATATGTTTTGGGGTCAACCTTTAAGTTCTCTTAGCAAATTATAGTTATACATTGCAGTGTTATCAACTAGTCACCATGCTATACATTAGAACCTCAGAACTTATTCATCTTATAGCTTAAAGTTTGTAGACTTTATTTTTTTAGAGCAGTTTTATGTTCACAACAACATTGAGTGAAAGGTACAGGGATTTCCCACGTACCCCTGTTCCCACATATGTATAGCCTCCACCATTATCAACTACTCAGCAGAGAAGTATATTTGTTACAATTGATGAATCTACATTTACACTTCATTAGCACCCAAAGTCCATAGTTTACATTAGGATTCACGCTTGGTGTTGTATGTTCTCTGGGTTTTGACTAATGACATTATCCACCATTATGGTATCACTTAGTTGGAATCAAAGAGTATGTAGCCTTTCAGATTGGCTTCTTTCACTTAGTAATAAGCATTTAAAGTTCTTGCATATCTTTTCATGGGTTGATGGCTTATTTCTTTTTAGTGCTGAATAATATTCCATTATCTGGATGCACCAGTTTGTTTACCCATTCATCTACCGAAGGGCATCTTGGTGGCTTCCAAGTTTTGGCAATTATGAATAAAGCTGCTATGAAACATCTGTGTCCAGGTTTTTTATGTGGACACAATTTTTCAACTCCTTTGTGTAAATACCAAGGAGTCCGATTGCTGGATCGTATAGTAAGAGTATGTTTAGTTTTGTAAGACACTGCCAAACTCTCTTCCAGAATGGCTGTACTATTTTGCATTCCCACCAGCAATGAATGAGCATTCCTATTACTTCACATTCTTGCAAGTATTTGGGGCTGTCAGTGTTTGGATTTTCATTTTTCTAATAGGTAGGAGCATTGTCTTTAATTGGCGGGGGGGGGGGGAATAAAGGAAGTAACTCAGATATTCATTAATATCAATAGAATGATCTTGATTAAGCATGGTCAGTCCCTGAACTAGTGTCCTCCCGGACTGGGGAGTGCAGCGCGGGGCGGGGACTCGCAGAGAGGAGAACAGCGCATCAACCCCAGCGGGAGGCGCGCAGGTCTCGGGATGCGGAAGGCGGGCAGGCGCCGCGCTCCTCTCCGCCCCCACGAGCAAGACGGTCACGTGCAGCGGAGGGGCTGACCTCCGCGGGCGGGCCTGGGAGGGGCGCCGCGCAGGTGGTTCAGGGTCGCCCGAGGCTAGGCGCGAGGCGGGCGCTTGCGCAGCGCGGGGCGGAGTGCGAGCCGGGGCCGGAACCGCCGCGGGTCGGGAAGGGCGGGGAGGAGCCTGGGAGCGCGCCGGCCGCCGCATGGGGAGGGGCGGGGCGGAGCCGCGGCGCGCGCGCCCGTCGGAGGGGGCGGGACAGAGCAGCCATTGGGCGCGCTCAGGTTGGCCGCTGGGAGCGTGGGGCGAGCGTGGACCGCGGCGCGGCGGTGCGATTCTTTTCCCGGCCCTTCTCCCCGCCCCAGGCGAGGGCACCGTGTGGCGGCGGCGGCGGCGGGGCCAGCGAGGCCGGAGGCGGCGGCTGTGCCCGGGCATGGTGGTCTGGGGCAACGCGGAAGGTGAGCGACCCCCGGGCCGGAGGCGGGGGTGGGGGCGGGGTGGGACTGGCCTCGCGTCGCCGGGCGGTGGCCCAAGCGCGGGCGGCCTGAGGCGGGGCGGGGGCGGCGCGCCGGCCCGGTCCCCGCGGCCCTTGGTCTCGCGGCCTGTGCGGCCCGCGAGAAAAAAAAAAAAAAAAAGAACTTAAAAATTGAGAGTTGCATATATAATAAAATGGCATGAAACTATACACAAGCATTGTCCCAAAACCAGTTTGCTGGTTTTGATACTGTAATATAGTTAGGTAAGATGTAACCATTGGAGGAAACTGGATGAAGCATACATAGGACTTCTCTGTACTATTTTTGCAACTTCTTTTTTACCTCTGATTTTTTCAAAATGAAAAAAAAAGTCAACAATTTTAGTGCTGTTTTCTTGTAGATGAAATAGTGTCCCGCCATGAAAGCAATGAATTACTGATAAAAACCGAGGGCTACATCTCAAAAACATCATATTGAATAAAAAAGCAAATAGCATAAAAAGATATAGTATAAAGCTCAGAACATACAACCTAAACAATATGTTATTTAGAGATACAGCTATGAGAAAATTAACAAGAAAAGCAAGTGAATGATAAGACACAAACTTGAAGATAATGTTTATCTCAAAGGACTAACGGAGGGTATGTGACCAAGAAAAGGGATTCAGGGTCCTCAAAGGTGATTGTAATGTTCTTTTCCTTAAATTTTTATTAATCACTATTTTATAACAACTCTGAAGTCTTAAAAATGTATAAACCTGATCTTTAGCATTTAATAATCACCTTTATTGAAAAGAGTAAAATTAAGTGAAAGGTGAATAAAATTCAGCAACATTAAACATGTGTGCTAGAGCATATAATTATAAGAGCATCTAAGAGAAGATTGGGTTCTAGTTTAAATTCTGGTCTGACTAATTTGGGGTTAGTAGGTTTTGGTCAGTGGTTTTTGAAGGGCGGTCCCTGGGCCAGCAGCATTAGTACCACTTAGATATTTGTTAGAAACGTAAATTCTCAGACCTTCCCCCAGACCTACGCTCTTGGGGAAGAGCCCAGCACTCTCTATTTTAACACAAACCCTCCAGGAGGTTCTGATGTGCACAGACTTTTGAGAGTCACCAGGAAGTTCAACTTTCTCACCCATAAAAATAAAAGATAAAACTAGATCAGTGTTTCCCATAGTGTGGTAGATGTAGTACTGATCATGTGCAAGATGTTTTTAAGTGATAGACACATCACCATTTAAAATTTTATTTATTGTAATGTTTGTTCGACTAGTACAGATAGCTTACCAAACCCATAAGTTCACTGATGTTGTGTCATACATTGCTAAGTTAAAAAGAAAAGAAAGGAAAGGAATCAACTTAATGTAAATATAAATACTAAGGCAAAATAGTAAGGTATGTATAGCAGAAAGTAACACAGCATTGTAAATCAACTATACTCCAATAAAAATTTAAAAAGTAAGGTGATATGAGAATATCACAAAATTCCTGGGGTTAGTTCTTAGATATTAAAGTTTCGGTAGTCCTGAAGAGGATCAATCTTGAAAATATTTTCCATTCTAAACTTCTGAGACTTCATGTGCTTGCTTTTCTTACAGATCTGCCTCCTTAATTTTGCTTTTTAAAATTCAAGCTAATACGTTAAAAATTTAGTCCACACAGCTTGTGTTGGGAGAGGAATGGCCTGTTAATGTGCTTTTGTATTGGGGGATACTTATCTGAGATTGAAAATTTAACCATAGTTAATGGAAAGTGTGGATAATTCACATGCGAATCATTAAAATTAAATATATTAAGGAGAAATCTGTTTTGAAAACATGATTTAATTTTAGAAGCACTTTCTTTCACTACGTGTAGTATTTATAGTGGAATAGGCAGATGGTTTTATGTAAGGAAATGAGGTTTGTGGACAGTAAGAAACATATTTTAATAATTAGGGATTTAGACTTTGAAAAGTCTATACAAGTTATAAACAGCTACAACATGACCGGCCCTTTTGTTAAAAAGTAAATTGATTTATTTATTTATTTTTGGCTGCGTTGGGTCTTTGTTGCTGTGTGTGGGCTTTCTCTAGTTGCGTCGAGCGGGGACTACTCTTCCTTGCGGTGCGTGGGCTCTAGGCGCGCGGGCTTCAGTAGTTGTGGCACTTGGGCTCAGTAGTTGTGGCTCGTGGGCTTAGTTGCTCCGCAGCACGTGAGATCTTCCTGGACCAGGGCTCGAACCCGTGTCCCCTGCATTGGCAAGTGGATTCTATAGCACTGCGCCACCAGGAAAGCCCATGACTGGCCTTTTTAACTGGCATTTTAAATAGCTTTTTTGCGATGTAGTTCACATACAGTTCACCCACTTGAAGTGTACAATTCAGAGGTTGTGTATAGCCAGAGAGTTGTGCAGCCATCACGGTGCACAATTCTAGAACATTTCATTACCCCAGAAAGCAACCCTATATCCATTAGCAATTATTCTCCATTCCCTCTACACTCTCAACCCTAGGCAACCACTTATCTACATCTTATTTCTAGGGATTTGCCTATTCTGGGCATTTCATATAAATAGAATTTATATTTCATATAAACATGATGATATGTAGCCTCTTGTGACTGGCTTCCTTAATATAATATTTTCAAGGTTCATCCGTATTGTAGCATGTATCAGTACTTTATTCCTTCTTATTGCTGAATAATATTCTGTTCTATTGATATGATATGTCACTTGATGGACATTTGGGTTGTTTGCACTTCTTGTCTTTTATGAATAATGTTGCATGTGTGAACATTCATGTACAAGGGTCTGTGTGAAAGTATGTTTTAATTTCTGTTTTATAGCTCGGAGTGGGATTTCTGGGTCAGATGATGACTGTGTTTAACATTGTAAGGAACTGACTGGATCTAAAATGCATTCTCATTCAAAGCAAAATTACAAGTTTGCTGAAAAACTTAAATACATTTCTGTTCTAATTTATAATAAGGTACCAATTTTGTTTGTCAATGGTTTTATTACAGAATATCTCTCTAAAATGATATTTGGCAAAAATCATCATTAAAATACATGTTTTTGAAAACAGCAGCTTACAAACGGCTGTTCTACATCACAGTTTATCGTCATTTATCAAAATTGTCACATCTTCTGTGACATGGTTCTTTCTCTGCATATTTTATCGCTGCCTGTGTCGTTTAGCATTTAGGGGAAAAAAAATGTCATGGAATCTGCTTCCTGAGCTGATGATTGAATTCAGATTGTTTTGGTTGACTTTTACAAATAAATTACATGTTAAGAAACTGATGGTAGTTTTTTTTCTAAAATTCTCGTTTCAGCAATAATAAAAAACATACTTCTAAAATAAAAACATAACATTTTGTAGTCTAGCTGCATCTGACACTTGATATTTTGCTGTGTTGCCCTATTAATATTTTGAAGTTATAAGGAGAGATACTTTTTTGTGTAATGAGAATTTATGTTCAGTAAATTGTTGATATTTGACCTTGTCTTACTTTCTTCTAATGCTTTCCTAAAGGCTTATGTACTAAATTACCTACCTTTAGATTTCTTTTTAGGAAAGGTGTTCAAGATATTTCTTTTTCATACCTACTTGTGAAATGAGGTTTTTAGCACCTCCTTGTTATGAAGGAATATTTCTGAAAAAAATAAGATAAACAACTAAAGGCAGTGAATAACTGAAGTAATAGAGAAGTGGTAGTATAGAAAAAAGATGCTCCTCAGGGAAGAGAAAGAAAAAATACCAGTTGGACTTGAATGGATAAGATTTATTTAAAGCCTTTCATTGCTGCATGAAGGATAAACAAAAAGAGTAGTAAGGCAGCATGAGGCATTCAGTGTCCTTGTAAAGAAGACAAGAAATATCCTTAATCTCTGAATCTATAACTATATGATTCTACACATAGATCAGCTAAAATCATCCTTTGTTTTATTTCTAGTAGGGATAAGCTGTTGTATGCACAATATTGTAATGGATGTTTGTAGTGAAGACTTGAAGCATTTGGATCATTTGGGAAGTAGACTCAGACAGGGTTTAGTGTGTAGAATACTTGTAAGCATGTGCCCTTGGGAACAACATAGTGGGAGGGAGGCAGAGGCGTCAGGATTGGGCAGAAGCTTACGTCAAAGTGTCTCCTTGGCCAGCCTTCCAAGAGAGGTTTGTTGATAGCTTGGATGTGGGGTATGACAGAAAGAGGTGTCAGGATGATTTCAAGGATTTCAGCCTAACTAACTAGAAGGACGAAGTTGTCATCAACTTCATCCTTTGAAAGGAGGTTTGGTGGAGAAGATCTGGAGTTAGGTGGGCCTGTTAAACGTTCGAGATCTGTAAAACATCTATTGGCAGAGGATGAGTTGGTGAGTCCATATGTGAAACTGGAGCCCAGGAAAGAGGTCTGCAGTATACATAAACATGGGGGTGGTCAGCATAGGATAGATGCTAGTTAGACCAGGAGACTAGCTGAGACCACCAAGTGAGCATGTGTAGACTGACTTGAGGATGAGACAGGGCTGAGTCCTGGGACACTTCAGCGCTTAGAAATTGGGGCAAATAGGGGAAACCAGCGGAGGAGACTGGGATGGAGCCCCAGGACCCAGCACACTGCTTAACAGCAGTGGGTAGTAGATGTTTATTTAGTGGATAAATGTCCAAAGGGGAGGGAAAATAACATGGGACAGTGATGAATTTTATTTCTCCAGGTAGAATAAATTAAAAGGTGAAAAATAGGATCAACTGTTATCTATCTCCTCGGTGAATGGGTGGGGAGTGAGTCATGGAAATTAGAATAAAAATAGATGTGTTCTTTTCTATAAAAATAGATGTGTATACATATAAAATAGGAACCGTTCCTTTTAATAAACTGAAGTATTTTTAATGCAGTTACTTTCTTTTAATCTTTATGGTACCTATTGTGCTTGTGTGGCTAATTCTTCGAGCAACTGTATAAAAATGTCCCTTGTGTATAGAGATGAATCCAGTTCTTCAGATTGATTATTTCTATTGTTTGTGAATATGCTTTAAAGTAGCACATTAAGTAGTTGAAACTCATTTGAGAAATTATCCTATATTTGTATCTCTCTTCTTGGTACTAAATGACAGAAGAATTTCATTTATATATTTGCTTCCATATATTTGATAATTTACAGTAGAATTTTCAGTGTTCTTCATGGTTAAAATTGGTACTAAAGGTGATTTGGAAATTGTGTTGAGCATGTATCTTGCTAAACTATAGAAGACAGACATTTTCTTCAAGGATTTTATATTCTAGGTGAAAAAGTTAAAACATTTATGGAAAGGTACATAAACAATTTTCTTGGGAAAATATACAGTTATGTCATTGAAACTCTGAGTCCTGTCTTCCACTGAGCGGGACATTTATTAAAGAATAGACTGAAAGTAGAAATATCTGTAAGCTTGAATTTTGACAGAATGAAAGAAGAATACAAAAATCAAGCTCACAAACTCAGCTGCCTTGATGTGGATGAAGCTTCTGTGAACAGACAGCTACTGTCCTTGAATAATAGTTCACATATCTTTTAAAGTGAATTAAGCTTTGGTTGCATTGGACCTGACCTGTCGGTGAGAAGGAGATGGCTGAGTCCAGGGAGGCGTGTGAGCTTTCTCAAGACAGACTAGAGTCGCTGGTGACTGAGACAAGTAGTGAAACGTTATTTCAAGGGTTGAAATGTGAATAGGAACCAGTGATTTAACAATGCTCATCTCTAACTTTAAGCCTTTTCTTGAGCCAGAAACCTTGGTTTTTTATGAGAGTTTGAGATTCCCTGAAGATACAACCTAGGTTGGACAGTTACCCAGCTCTATTATATATTTAAGCTCAGGAAAGTTATGTGAACTGTGTTACTGCTTCTTGTTTTTGTGAATTTTTGGTCCAGGCTTTCAGAAAGACCTGAGCTGAACTCTAGGACAAAGCTTGTGGTGACCACCATTGCTGTTTCAAGCCACTGTCCTCTGTGTTTCTTTCTGTCATTCAGGAATTTTGTTGTCATAGCTCCTCTATTACTGACGTGTGTGTGTGTGTGTGTGTGTGTGTGTGTGTGTGTGTGTAGGGGGGTGTCCTTCATTTGTAAATTCTGTAATCTTTGGACCTTGGATGGAGATGGTAAATACAGAAGTCTTAGAATAGAATTGGTCCCAAACTATTTTGAGAGAAAACACAAAGCATATTAAAACTTACCTTTTCAATTAAAGCATAGGGAAACCATTCACAAAAAGGGTGCAGAAGTTGATGCTGTTGTTTATTGTGTTATCTGCTGGTTATAGACCTTCATTTTACGGTTATTTCTCTGAAATGCAGTAAAAAAAAAAAACCCCAAAAACAAAAAACAATGCCTAGCACCATAGCAGCCCCTATGAAATGAGGCATATGCTGTTTCTAAGACTCACAGCATGTTTTTCTGATACTGTGTTTGCCCATAAACATGTTGATGGTAGGTGCTGTCTGAGGCAGGGGCGGTTTTCCTATGGAAATCCTCTCTTGAACATACTGGTTTCTGATTCCCCTTGAGGAAGAATGAAGCTCCTTTTTGCTTCCTTAGCAAATTTGATACTTCAGGTATTAATAACATAGCCAGTGGTTGATATGTATCTTGATGACTTACAGGTCATCATGATGGCTGCTCTGTCATAAGTTGCTGTGGTTTCAGAGCACGTTAGAACTCTACCCAGCGTTTTGAGGTGGGACGGAGCTGAGGTGTAATGAAAGAGAAATTCCCTGCACAGCAGTGGTGACGCCTTAACGATAAAATCATCTTGCTCGGTCTCAAAATCACTGGGTCTGCCAGCAACAGCATTAGATGTGAAGTCTGACCTGGGCTTCCATTTTGATTTTGCCATTAAAAGCGTTATGACTTTGCCCTCAGCACTTCTGCGAGTCTAGAGGAATGTTAATTACTAAATGAAAACAAATTTATGAGATCCTTTTGATGGAGTAGAGTGTAATATCTGCTGAGTGCCCCAATATACATTCAGCCCTCTAGAGGAGAAGACTTATAAGTGGTAAAGAGTAGGCTGCTTTTGGAGAAGGAAGCGTGAGGTGAGATGGCAAATTTGGGAATACGTTTTCTAAGGAAGGCCTTGGAGGAGGCCATCATTCTGTAAACCTGAACTTGAGATACAGCAGTGTCCGTTTTGGGGATAGGAGGTCTCTGGGGCATTTATGATTGGGAGTGTGTGGAAATACTGATTCAGAGCCACGAGACCCTGTGACATTGGCTGCATCTAACCGAGGTCTTTCTCATTTAGGGCCCCAGACTAGGGAAGCTACAGTTATCTTCTGAAAGATAGTAAAAAAGATGATCTTGCTGCTCTTAAAGTGAAAGAATCCAAATTTTGGTGAAGAAATGTTTTAGGGACAGGATTGCCCCCATGTTTTTATTTTTTATTTATTTATTATTTTTTTTTAAACAATTTTTTTTTCCAATGGGAATTATTTATTTATTTATTTATGGCTGTGTTGGGTTTTCGTTTACTGTGCGAGGGCTTTCTCTAGTTGCGGCAAGTGGGGGCCACTCCTCATCGCAGTGCGCGGGCCTCTCACTACGCGGCCTCTCCCGTTGCGGAGCACAGGCTCCAGACGCGCAGGCTCAGCAACTGTGGCTCACAGGCGGGCCTAGTCGCTCCGCGGCACGTGGGATCCTCCCAGACCAGGGCTCGAACCCGTGTCCCCTGCACCGGCAGGCAGACTCTCAACCACTGCGGCACCAGGGAAGCCCCATGCCCCCATGTTTTTAATATCACTCTTGACTGATTGTTTATTTCGCTTCTTATTTGGCGAAAAGGATATGGAAGTTCAGGTTGGGAAAATTACTTGGAAGAGTTTCTTAAGAATAACCTCATTAGATAGTTTGTGTGTAGATGTGAGAATAAAGTTTTCTTAGAAACAAATGATTTTTTTTATAGTTCAAATATTTTATTTTCCTTAAAGATAGGAGTAGATTTTATAGTTGGAGACTCTTGCTATTATTTAAGCAATAACCAATAAATGTGAGTAAGTAGCAATTATTTAGGAAGAATGATATAATGATGAACTATTGGAAAATATAAAAACTATAGATAGCATTGTGGAATTGGAAGGGACTTATCACCTGATTTTATAGACAGTTTATCTCATTATTCAGCCTCCTCACTGTAAAATGGTAAAAATATTAGTTGATCCAGAGTTATTTTAAGGAATAAAAGAGAATTTATTCATTCAACAATTATTTATTAAGTGCTTACTATGTGCTGAGGCACATGCAGGTTCAGAGGATGTGTCTGTGTATTAGAAAGAAGAAAATCCTGGCCTTCATGGATTTTACTGACTAAGAGGCAAGAGGCTTTACCCAGTGATGACAAACGTGATGAGGGCTTCCAGTGTGCTCCCTGCAGTGGTGTTTTAGACTGAACACAGTGCCTGATAGTTGTGGTAGAAGAAGACTAGCACCAATGTGTCTTGGATGCAAAGTACACCCATTATCTCATTTAAATCTAACACCAGTTCTATAAACTAGGTCTAGTTTCCCCCCTTTTACAGCTGAGCAATGTTGTGTTCTTTTAGGTCTGTGATCAAATCATGGTTATTAAATAAATTAATGAGTAAACTTGGACCTAAAGTGTGGTCCAAGGTCTTCAGCCAGATAGTGGCAGAGCTGGCACTAGAACTGGTTTTGACTCAAGCTCAGGGCTCCTTTCATTGTACCACATTGCCCCTCAGAGCGTGCATGGGCAAATAATCGTTATGTACCATGGTAGATAGGAAGAGTGCACAGTTTCAGAGATCCCATACTTGCCAATATGAAAATCATTTCACACAGTACAAATAATAACAGTGAAATCAGGGCTGCTGGCATCCTCAGTTTTAATTCCCATCGCTAGTTCTATTCAGTTATCCAGTGAGATGGACTTTGAGCTGTGGATTTAGTGTATTAAGTAATAGGATCCAACTCGAAGTTTTCTCTGGCAAGCTATTGGCTGTGAAGTAAATTCAAGGCTATTCATCCAAAACGTAAGGTGTCCTGAAGTAGATGTATATGTCATCTTGTCTAATGGGTGGGTTGTGTGAGAGATTTTTCTTTCCAAATTGAGTCATTGGAGACCATTGCTCCTATTACTGCCTTTGAAGTCCTGCAGCTGGTGAACCTTTGGTAGTTGAGATTTCTTTCTCAAAAACCAAAAACCAAAAACATGTATTATAAGTATTTGTAGTCTAGTCGTGTGTGGGTTACGTGTCTTAATTAGTAAAGTTCTAGTGAATGTCTTGGGATTTTATAAAAACTTCAGTAATAACAACTAAAAATGAACATTTCTGATCCTTTCTCGTGACCCCATAATCAAATCCAAGTCAGTTTCTACTCTCTGCCTGCTATCCTCCAACTCTGAACCATCTTGAAAATACTTGTTTTTTCTAAACATTGTTAGTTTAGGGAGTTACTTGGAGTGAGAGAGTCTCTTTCCTTTGGCTTCCTTTGGGTCAGCAAAGCAGAGGAGTTAGTTTTGGAGGGTTCTCCTTCTATGCATCATCAATTTTAGTCCTTGGCAACGTCTCTAGTCCCAAAGAAATGATGTGGGACTCCCCACGTCTTCCAGGATTTTTAGAAGGCATGTGATGTATTAACAGTACCTGTGTCTCTTCTGTAATTCATTTGGGCTCTGCAAAATGCCAAAGTGTATCTAATAGAGCAGTACAAGACATGTGCCTATTTTCTTAAAAGTCAACCTTAATTTCGTGTCACTCCAGTCTGCCGCTGGTCTACCCAATAATTAGGATTTTAAGGCTTATGAGTAGTTAGGGGCGCTCCTAGTCCAGAAAGGAGATGCAACTGAAAATATGACATATATTGGCACTACCACTGCAGTGCTTTGGGTTTAAATATTCATCAGACAAAACTAAACTCTATGAAATGAATGCCAGGATAGACCAGTCTCATCCTGATTTCCTGTCTGGAGTCTATTGCTATAAAAGGTGTATATGTTTATAATTCCTATATATAGGAATATTCCTGCTATAATTCCATATATAATTCCTAATTATAATTCCTAATAGTCCCTTGCTTCTGTAGAGCAGTGTTTCTTTCCCAAGCACTTAAATATGTTTGATTGTACCCTTGCACCTGTCTTTTAAGGCAGACACACTCAAGTTGACACACAGTTTTTCTCATGACAGGGACCAGTTGTGATTTATGGCCATTTACAGGATGTCAGTGATGTGGAGAGGGTACATTTTGAGCGAACAAGGCTATATATGTATATCCTTTCACTTGGCAATAAAGAACATGGTAAAAAGCTGTTTTCTTCTCAGTGAAGAGCCCTTAGGCTAACTTCCTATAATGTTCACCTAATGTGTTACTATGTTCAAGTCACCGTAACAAATATTTCTTGAGTGCTTGCCTCCTGCAAGGTATTCCACTGGCTGAAGTGAAAGTTTCTGTGAGAAGCCTGATGTATAGAATTTGGAAGTAAAAAAATGCGGTGTTAGTGTGGGTCTTTACTGCTTTAGTTGAAAAGAAAGTGTTATGAGGTAACCTGTCTTTTCCTTTATGAATTTGGCTTGTTTAGTAAGAAACATATTAACCAAAGATGAAAGGTAGATTCAGAAACATTTATTCACTTTTAATATGAGTATAAACTTTCATTTTCACCAGAAATTCCTGAACACCTTGATTATAATAAAGTACAACCCTGATTTTGGCGTTTAGGGCCAAGGATAAAAGATTCGTAGACTTACTGAAGAGTAGATTCTATGAAAGCACAGACTCCTGATAAACGCTGAGTGCGCTGTAGTCCTCTAGATCAGCGGTCCCTAACCTTTTTGGCACCAGGGACCAGTTTCGTGGAAGACAGTTTTTCCACGGACGGGGGGTTGGGGGTATGGTTCAGGTGGTAATGTGAGTGATGGGAAGCGGCAGATGAAGCTTCGCTCGCTCCCCGCCACTCACCTCTTGCTGTGCGGCCAGGTTCCTGGGGGGTTGGGGACCCCTGCTCTACATAACTGTCCTAAAAGTGGAAGAACCAGTCTTTTTGTTGGTGAGGACCCAGTGGCCTCCATCCTTGTAACTACTGTGATATAACCTGTAGTGTGTGATTGATAAATAATTTAATACTGTTGACAGGGGTATTTGTTGCTTATTTTGTCCATTTGCAAGCAGTTCTTTCTTCCTCATGATACTCCTTGCATTAATAGTTGAGCGAAATGACATGATGAGTCAATAAGACTGCTTTCCCTGTGACCAGAGTTGTCAGGACAAGTCAGGGTCTAATCAGACATTTTCATTTCATTAAGCTGGACTTTTGCCAGAGCCTTTTGGAAGCCAGCATAACACTTGTTCTTGCAGGTCATTGGCCCAGACACAGTCACATGATTACACCTCCATGCGAGAATGTCTGGGAAATGTTGTTTTATAGTCTTGTTTCGGAATAAAAATCAGGCTTCTGACGTTAAGAAAAAGGCTACTGCTGAGCTACCCCAATTCTTTTCCCTACCTCCGATTTCTTCCTGATACTTAGATGGAAGATCTGGCTGTATTCCTTTTCTTGAACTCTGTGTGGCATACTTGGGTACTTCATGTCCTAGTCTTTCAACCTGAGAGGAGGATCCTTCAAGTTTTTGCAGCTTTCAGCTCCATGAGCTCAGTAGGAGTATCCTTGAAGCAAAATAAGAACGGGGTGTTGCATGCTCTTTTTTTTTTTTTTTTTTTTAATTTCAGATTTTAATGATCAATTTTAGTTATCTATGCAAAGTGATTCATGCAGATCATAAAATTCTTAGAGGAAAAGGAACCCTGGGACAGAAGACATGGGTCCACTGAGGGCGGTAGTCGTGGTTTGCAAATAAAAATTGTGACTGCAGCCAGAAGAAGGAACAGTGGGTGCTGAGAAAGGAAATGACAGATAACCATTCCTAGAGGCTTTATTTGGCTTTTTAGAAATAAGTAAACGAAAAGTTCCCTCTAGTTTGCTGCTTTGAGTCTTCCCTTTGAACACATCATCTAGGCAGAGTTGACATAGATGGTTCTTTTAATTTAAAATCTCTGTAGTCTTCAAACAAGGAGGCCCCATGCAGGCAGTCTCATAGATGGTTGTACATGAATTACCCATCTGTCTTCAAAAAAGGGAGTTTCTGATTTCCTTCTAAGAAAAGGATTTGCAGGATGTGGTGGGAATGAGGTGAGTGAGGCCTTCAACTTCCATGCAGTTGCAGACATTTTGGAGGCAACTTGAACTCTTTGGATCATACTTTAATCCCTGATACCTAAGGATGGCGATCCTAAGTTCAGCATCTGGGTGGTATTCATGAAAGACTTCTGGTTGAATAAGTTAGGAAGGATGCTCATATGAATATGCCCCATCACCTTATTATATGCCCCAGTTTCTGGGCAGCCTGCAGTACCGAGTTCTGACCTGGGATTAGGATGCCTTGTGTGGAGCTAGTGCCACTGCAGCTCTGAAGTCTCATCCAAGATGGTTATTTTCCATGTGCTTCTGAGTAGCTGTTTCTTTGGCTTTCTAGTAGCATGGATACTCAGCATAATCACAGACTCCTAGATATGGAAGTATCTGAATGATAGTGTAGTCTAATTTCGAAAGAAATGAGATGAAAGAGGCCAAGTGACTTGCTTCAAGGTATCTGGTAGAAAAACTGGTGTTAGAACCTTGGTTCCGTGTTGTCAGTCCAGTGCTGTCTTGCAGTGCACTGAATTTCTCAGAGAAAATGAGACTAAATGCGGTGTTTTTCTGTGTCCTCCTTTGCTCTTGGTACTTAACAGACCTGGAATCTACTCATGTATGTGTCAGGTTTTAGATCGGCAATAGGCTCACTGATTATGGAAATAATTGGGGAGATGTGGTATGTGTGAAAGTTTCAGGTAAGCGAGGCAAGGGGTTGTTGTGGTGGATTGGGAGATGTTTGCCAGTTCAACTCACATTTCTGCAGTGCGTGATGGGACTTGGGGCTCTTCTTTCTGTAGCTTATTAACAGATAAGCTGTTTCGCTGCTGGAGCTGCTGAATCTACAATAGCCTGAATCAGCAAGAAGGAGGTGTGATTAGTCACGTGGACTTAGGCCTTTCCCATTGCCAAGGCTTGATATATTCACATCTTCCACTTTTTTTTTTTCCCTTCCGGTTTTACTGAGATATAATTGACATACAGCACTGTAAAAGTTTAAGGTATATAGCGTAGTGCTTTGACTTGCATACATCATGAAATGATTATCACAGTAAGTTTAGTGACCATTCATCATCTCATATAGGTACAAAATTAAAGTAGAAAAAAAGTGTTTTTTTTCACATCTTCTGTTTTTTCCTCTTTGTAGAGGCTCATCACATGGAATGATAGCATGTTTAGTCTTCTGTGTTACACTTGGTTTAGTCCACGTAATTACATGTAATGTAAAATTACATACAGTGCAAATCAGTCAAGAGGCTATCTTTCCTTCCTCCATCTCTGAGACATGGGTGACCACAGGAGGCCCCTCTGTTGACATTTCTTGCTCTTGTCGTGGCCCTGTTGCCAATCAGTCTAAAAAAATATTTTTCTGTGAATTTCTTGTGAAGTTATTTACATGAAAAGTTTTCTAAACGTATGTAATTCAAACTTGATTCTTTGTTTAATGCCAGTGCAATTTTTATGGACTAGAAAAACAATTATATGAATTCTAGATTTTCCCGGGAAATCTATAACATGCAGATCTGAAGTTCATATGGGACCTCTGTCTCCTCGTGAGCCCTAGGTAAGGTACAGTGAGGATGGAGAGGTGGATAAAGGAAGGAGTGAGTGATGCTTCATTGGGGAAGGTGAGCAAGGTGGCCAGATAGGTTTGTTTCATGACAAAGAGTGTGATTTAAGCACTTACTTTCTTTTGAAAACATCTCTTTTCACCATCTCCCTATCCTGATATCACAGGAAGAAGGAAAAAACCAAACAAACCTGTTGCCTCATTTCCTAAAGCAGTGATTCTCAAACTTTAATGAACATGCAAGTCACCTTGCCTTTTAGAAGACTGCCGACTCTGATTTAATAGTGGTGGGGCAGTGGTTCTCAAAGTGTGTTCCTCAGAGCAGCAGCTCTGGTTCCGCCAGCCGTGTTAGAACTATAAATTCATGGACCTCGCCTGACCTGCTGAATTAAAATCTCAGAGGATCGGCCTCAGAAGCTGTTTCTACACATTCACCAGGTGATTCTTGTGTACCTTGAACATTTGAGAATCACTGCCAGTGAAGCTATTCTCTTGGGATTTTCCCAGGCCTCTGGTATTTGCTACTCTGTGATTGGGCCTTGGTATTATTCCCTTGCTATTTAGCAATTGAAACTTTTGGGCAGAGATTTTACTTGAGGCTCCTGACTGGATGTTAGTGTCCAGCAAGTCAACTGGCTCTATTGAAGTATGTTTCTTAGTCCTTCACCACTCTCTCTGTTATAAGCCTGATACTTTGTAAAGCAAAGATGCCATTTCATGGAATCATGAACATCAGTACCATGGCTAGACACCATACATAACATGGCGATTGGGTAATACCTTAAAAGGTAGACTGAAAAAGAAACCGACGAGATAAAACACCCCAGAAGAAAACGCTCTTGTAGATTTTCAGGGGTTTTACATCTGAATATCAACTGAGTCCCAATTCACAGATAGTTTCAATCATATTAATAGCCAGTGGGCGTTGTTACCTAGGTTCTATGCCTGCTTGGTTCAGATGAGTGCAAACATGCTTAGCAGTGCCTTTACCAGTGTTGCCATTACTGGTGAAGGAAGACTATTTTATAATAGGGATTGGATTCTCTCAGAAGTCAGTTTTCTTAAGGTATTTGCAAAGGATGAATGTTACCTCCTACAGTGTTTCAAGAGCTCTAACTTTACCTTTCTGAAAGTTTTATTGATTTCTTCCAAAGGCTATAGCTGGAGAAATACGCACTGTATGTTTGTCAGATCGGTTACAGGGTCTCCAATATAGGTGGGCTGAGGCTGTGTTTGTGCTTTTCCTCTGGGAGGTTTTTCATCTTAGAGAAAGGATCCATGTGTTTTGAGAATCTCTATAAAGCAATGAGAGGAGTTCAAAATGTATTAGAGTATTCGACAAGTGCTCCAAAGAGGGCTATTTGGGCACAAGGTCTAGATGCTAATGTATTATGTTCTTTGAAAACAGCTTAAATGTAAGTACATATAAGAACCCTAGTTAAGATTTAAGGGTAATGCTGTAAGATCTCTCCTAAAGGATTCACAAAAAGTGCTGCAATTTTGTAACCTTTCCAGAAGCAATACAGTGTATGTTCACCCCTCATTTGCAACTTGAAGAAATTTATCCAGTTTATGCGGAAAATTGAAAAGAAGCAGATGCTTATTCCTAAGCTAGAGTTTTGAAGGCCAACAATTAAAATAAACATGTCTCTGCCAAAACTTGAACTAAATTAAAAAATTTAGCATATAAATTAAAGCTTACCTAAAACTAAATTTATCAAGGAAATACATTTGTTTTGCATTACGGGTTTCAATGATTGTGAAAAGGCTTCATTTTTATGGAACACTGAAGATTTTTCAAAGTTTCCAACAATTTATTAGACAATTGCACCACTGAAAATGAGTTACGAGTGTCTGGCTTAAATGTATGAACTATTAGCACATCGTTGATGAGCTTAGAGAGAGATGTTAAAGCAGCCGTTATCCTCCTGCAGGTTCATGTTCCTATTCCCAGGGGACTGTAAGAAACTGGTTTGTAGCCTGAAAACAGATAAAGCCATGGGCTGAGGATATATGTAGCATCTCTTCTCTCCTATTCGTTTGTTCTTTCTCTTGGGAATCTGAATTTTGGGACATTGCTGATGAATTGCTGTCAGGCATGGGTACTCTTAGTTTATTGCCATAGAAGAAGAGAGAGATTACTTCCTTGTTTGCAGTACCTGTCTGCTCTAGTCCTGTCTGTACAGTGTTTCCTGATTAATATTTCCTAAACACCTACCTCATAACTTTTTTTCATTTACTCAATATTTATTTAGTTCTTGTTTTCCCAGCTTTCTTGAGGTATAATTGACAAATAAAATTGTATATATTTAAAGTGTACAAACTGATTTGATACACCTAGACATTGGGAAATACTGGTCCTGATGAAGTTAATTAACATTTTCATCACCTCACATAGTTCCCCTCTACCCCCATACCCTTGTTTTTTGTTTGGTTTTTTTTTTTTTTGGTGGTGAGAATGCTTAAAGTCTGTTTCAGCAAATTTCAAGTATACAAGACAGTATTATTAACTACTGTAACCATGTTGTACATTGGATCCTCAGAACTTATTCATATTCTTCTTAAAAGTGAAAGTTTGTACGTTTGACCAACGTTTTCCTGTTTCCCTCATCTCCCAGACCCTGGCAAGGACCCTTCTATTCTGTTTCTATTAGTTCATTTTTTTTTTTTTTTTTTAAGATTGCACATGTAAGTGATACCACGTAGCATTTGTCTTTCTCAGTCTGACTTTTTCCATTTAACATAATGCCCTCCGAGTTCATTCATGTTGTCACATATGACAGGATTTCCTTCTTTTTTTTTTTTTTCCTTTTTTTTTCCTTCTTTTTTATAGCTAAATAATATTCCATTGAATATATATACCACATATTCTTTCTTCATTCATTGATGGACACAGGTTTCCTTATCTTGGCTATTGTCATAATACTGCAGTGAACATGGGAATGCAGATATCTCTTTGGGATACTGATTTCATTTCCTTTGGATATGTATCCAGAAGTGGGATTGCCGGATCATTCGGTAGTTCTATGTTTAACTTTTTGAGTCACCGCCATACTGTTTTCCATAGTGACTGCACCAATTCACATTCTCACCAACAGTGTACAAGGGTTCCCTTTATTCATATCCTCACCAAGATTTGTCATCTCTTGTCTTTTTTCATAATAAACATTATAATAGGTAGTGAGGTCATATCTCATTGTGGTTTTGATTTGCATTTCCCTGATGATTAGTGATGTTGAGCACCTTTTCATATATCCATTGGTCATTTGTATGTCTTCTTTGGGGAACTGTCTATTCAGGTCCTCTGCCCACTGTTTAATTGGATTTTTTTTTTTTTTTATTTTGCTATTGAGGCATATGAGTTCTTTGCATGCTTTGGATATTAATCCCTCATCTGATAGGTAGTTTGCAAATGTTTTCTCACATTCTATAGGTTGCCTTTTCATTTTGTTGGTTGTTTCCTTTGCTGTGCAGAAACTTTTTAGTTTGATGTAGTTCTACTTGTTTATTTTTACTTTTATTGCTTGTGCTTTTGGTGTCAAATCCAGAAAGATATGGCGAAGACCTATGTCAAATAGCTTACCACCTATGTTTTCTTCTAGAAGTTTTATGGTTTCAGGTCTTACATTTAAGTCCTTAATCCATTTCAAGTTAATTTTTGTCTATGGTATTCTTTCACATGTGGGTATCAATTTTCCTAACACCAGTTATTGAATAGACTATCCTTTCCCCATTTTGTGTTTTGGGCACCGTGGTCAAAGGTTAGTTGACTGCATATGCATCCCACATAACTATTTTCCTGAAAACTTTCATTTACTCCTGTTTGCTGTGCCAGGATTCATGGCCCTCAGTTTACTGTTCTATTTTCATTGATCCCTAATCATCACTCTGCTTCAGTCAGTCCAGTGATTTTCCTTCTTCCACCTCATCTCAGGTTCATGCAAAGTAGCTTCTTGGGCAAAGTTGCCTTTTCTTTCTAAACAGGTCCAGTCAGATCATCACATATGACTGCTTGTACATATAGAGGAAGGCAGACTATCAGGAGAAAACTATTTTAGGATTCTATGTTATAAACATTTTAACTAAAAAACTTTTAAATTTAACGAGTTCATGCTTCTTAAAAAGAAAATGCTGAACACAATTTAATCCTTTCTAGATAAATTAGAGTGACATTATACACAGTAAAAATAAGTTGCATTGTAGTGATTTCTACTAGACAGGTAAGGTATTAAGGACTAGTTGTCCCTGTATTAAATGAACCTGGGCTGTGTCTTTCTCATTGTTTTGTACTCTCTAATTTTTAATGTTTTTTTTCTTTTGTTTTTTCTCTGTTGCTGTCAGTATCCTTACTGCTGAATCTGTCTCTAAGTAGAAGTACTTTTCGTTTCTGATATAATTTTTTTAAATTTATTTTATTTATTTAATTTTGGCCGTGTTGGGTCTTGGTTGTTGTGTCGTGTTGATGCTGTGGCTTCCCCTCCTCTCCCTGTCTTTGGGGAGCGACCCTTTTGTTATTCCTTTACGTAACATTTCTGGCATTTCAGGCGGGAGCAGATATAAGTGTTTATGCTCATTCCCCATATTTACCTGAAGGTTCTCCTCTTTTGCTGGGCTGGTTGCACCGGCCTTTGGTGGCTACTGCATTGTCCACACCTCAGGCTGCCCTCCTGGAGACTGTGCGCAGGGATGTAGGGATGCAGGGCTACTAGCTGTGGCAGGAACGAGGCGACGTTTAAGCACGGGCCCTGGTCTGAGCTACAGCTGTTGAGCATTTGCTGTAACGCGTATTAGCTGTGTGTCCTTGGACAAGTCACAACCTCTCTGTGTTTCACCTGTGAAATGGGGGTTATAACAACACTTACCTGAAAGGTCAGCTAGATAGTGCCTGCAAAACACTTTGCTGCTTCCAGCACAGAGTAAGGGCTCAATAAATTGGAGCAATCGTTATTATTATTAATATAATTAACATACTATCGTATTTCTCAGAGATAAGAACATCTCTGTATTATCATCATTACATCTGAGACTAGACCAGATAAAAACAAGACCCAATTATAATAATTTCTACCATGGGTCTTCTACCAAGACCCATGGTAGAAATTAGAGAAAAGTCCAAATGATTTCCACCAAGTTATGTATTAAATCGTTTATTTATAATTATATTATTATTTATCATTTTATTATGTTATTTTATTCTTTGCTATTTATTTCTGTATCTAGTTATTTATGAAGCACCTGCTACGTAGCTGGTGCTATATACCGTAAGCCCCATGGGAACCAGGCCACAGAAGTGTGAAAGTGCAGACTCTGTCTTTAGGGAGCTTACATTTCAGCCAGAGAGAATAGTTAAAGAACAGCTAAATACTGAGTCATTAATTACTGGCTGAAGTGAAACAGGGATGAGCAAGGAGATGGTATGGGGGTTAGATGAGGGGAAACGTGGCTTGGGGGAAGATGTGGAATTGGTCTGGGCTTGGAGCATGAGGCAGGGCCAGATGCACCAAAGGAAGGACAGGGTCAGAAGCAATAGGAACCCCTTTCCCCACCCAGAGAGGGAGGGGAAGCTTTGTGTTTGCAGATCACAGTGAGAAGGGGGGGGGGGGGCCAGGGGCCGCAGAGGTCGGGTGTAAGGTCGGACTTTGAGGTGTAATCAGATTGTGAGCGGCTTAGAAAGAGGGGCGGACGGGCTGGCAGTTAACGTGGCAGACACTGGCTCTCTGGGCAGGAGGATGGCGGGGCGGATGGTGCAGCAGGTCCCTGGGGCTTTACTCCGGTCCCCATCTCACCCTCAGCAGAAGGAGAACTCAGAGGGAAAGTTTCCAAACTCGCCTGAGAAGCTGAGTGATGGGATGAATGAAAAATTGATGTGGGTCATAAATATTGTAGGAGAGAATGCACCAGATTCCCTTAAGGGTAAAGTTCAGGGAGAAACCTACTGCTGCGGAGGAAAGGGGTTCCGTGGGGGAGAGAGGGGGAGGGAGGGGGATGCCCATCGGGGGTCCCGCGGTGCCACTCCCAGTATCCGGGGCCCCCGGGTCCTTGGAGAAGCTGCTGCTGCTCAGCGATGCTCCTGATGGAACAGAACGGCCAGTGTCCATTTGGTGAAGGGCATGGGGGCAGAGATGCTCCGTCTCCCTCAGCCTCAAGGCTGCTGCCCTGGATTCCTTTCAGCTTCCTCAAGGGGCGATGCAGATGTGACCCCAGAGAAGCTGAGGTCTCTGCTGAGCTCGCTGATGCTGGCTGACACTGGATAGCCCTCCTTTTCCACCAGCCCCACAAGCTCTTCCTCACAAGGCTCTCCATGGGGTCTGGGCGGAGTCCACAAGTCTCTGTGACCCTAGGTGGTCCCCTAGAGGTCAGAGTTCCGGGGCTCTGAGTCATTTTTCTGGTTGCCTCTTTGCTCCACATGCACCTCGGAGCACTGGTGCAAAGATCTTGGTGATGAGTCTTTGCATCCAAATACCTGCTGGTGAACTTTCTTCCGAGAAGGAGCACAGACAGTGAAAGGAGGGAGGCGGAGCCTTAATGCTGGCTCAGGGGGTCAGCCCCCCTGCCCGCATCCCCAGTGGCTTCTCATCACCTGTCTCTGGCGGTTTATTTCAGGAACACTTGAGATGGGCGTGTAGTGTGAGGGGAATAGTTACAAGCCACCAAGGCAGGGGTGGGGAGCGAGAACAGTCTTGCTGGGTGGTGGGCTGATAAACGTTCACCAGCTCTTGGGGGTAGGGGTAAGGGAGGCACCTTGACTGGCAACGTCTGCTGATTTCTGTGTGTTAACACTCTCACTGTGAGCCAGGTCATGTCAGCAACAGGATGCCAGGCGGCTAACACAGTTCCCCAAGATGTAGCAATAGACTCACCCAAGCTGGTAGGCACATGCCTGGCCCCACTGTCTTTGGAAGCTTAGAAACCTGAGTTGCCATCGTGCTTTCTACCATCAGCCACAGCGAGACTGGGTATCTTGCCTCCCTGTCCCTCAGGTGGCCAAGAGTTTGCCTTTCTCTGGACCCACGGTAGGTTATCATGGTAGAAATTAGAAACTGGAAAGCCAGGGGAGCTTTGGAGAGTCCCTCTGGGCTCACTGACTGCTGATGGCATCGGAATCAGATGCAGGAAGGAGGGAGGGGCTGGTAGGAACCCCTGCAGTTGCCCCCGAGACTGAGGGATGGGCTGGCTGGCAACTGGTCCAGCTCTCCCTGCCTACCAGGGGTGTCGTTGGCAGTGCCTCCCACTGGCTGAAAGGTTTCTGATACCCCTGCCAGCCCTCTGAGTCTGTGTTGATGACAGCTACCACCTACCCAGCTCCATTACGGGTCAAGCACTGTGCTGGCTGCAATGTAGACCTCATCTCAGTCAGTCTCACAGCCACCCTAGGAGGTAAGCGTGATCTTGACCCCCACTTTACACACAGAAACCGAGGCTTGGATTAAATAACGTGCCCAAGGTGATACAGTTGGTAAGTAGCAGAGCTGGTTCTGTTTGACAAGAGCTGGGGGGAGTCAGCGCTGGGGGGGAGGGGCGGGGGAGGGGGAGCGGGAAGCCGGACTGGGGCCAGCTGCCCTGTCCCTCCCGGCCCCATCCTGTGGCAGCCAGGTGGGCGGCGGCATCTGTTGGCAGCTCTGGGTCAGGGGCGTCCACTGGCTCCGCCGGCAGGTCTTGGTGGGAGGGCGAGTCAGGCACTCTGTTCCCAGGAGGAGATGGCGGATCTTAGGCTTAATGATGGGCCTGCAGTACTGGCAAAGCGGGGATCACTCTGCCTGCTGGGAAATGTCCTAAGGAACCCAGCTGAGCTGCAGTTACGGAGGTAGATTTCCTGCTCTTTTCCACATCTCATGATTAATCCAGAAGCCTGAGCAGCGTGTGTGATGAGGCTCAGCAAAGTGGCTGTGGGCATCTCCAGCCTCCTTTGCAAGCCCCGCTTTTCCTCTGGAGTAGGTGCCCTGGAATCTGGGCCAGCCGTACACATTTCAGCAACTCGATTACAAGAGACAGAAGAGGCCGGGTGTGTGGCACCAATAAAACCGCACACACCCTGTACTTCTCTCTGCCTGTTGCTGGTTTGTGCATTTCCCCACCACACCTCCCGAGAGCAGTTTGTTTCCCGGAAGCAGCAGAAGAGAGGTCGGGAGAAGGAGATGCCTTATTGTTGTGAACGTGATGGACGTGGTGGCACCACAGGGGACTGGACACCAAGGCAAAGACTCCAGTGTCTGATGAACTTACTGGTTGAACTTAACCGCTTACTGGTCTTTGGCAGGTAATCAGCTTCTAAGAGTCTCTGTTTCTTCATCTGTAAAATTGGATCACGGTACCTGCACTCATTGATTTAACAAATAATATAAACATATAAATCCATACTCTGGCGTATTCTAGGTGCTGGAAATCAAGCAGTAAACAGAACAGTCTCTCCTCTTCGGATGTTAATAGTCTAACATGGGAAGATGGAAAACGGCAATGACATCTGTGTCAGGTGGTTATGATACTTAGAAGAAAAATAAAGCCGGGCTGAGGGGTAGGGGAGACAGTGTATGCATGTGGGGATGACGTTTCTTAAAGGACAGTCAAGGAAGGCATCTTTGATAAGATGATACTTAAACAGACCCTGGACGAAAATGAGGTGCCATATAGATGTGCAGGTACGGCAAAGAGCGAGTTCAAAGGTGCTGGAGTGGGAGAGTGCTTGGCAAGTTCAAGGAGCATGAAGAAGCTCTGTGTGGCTGGAGGGGTGGGAAAGTGGGGGTCAAGGAGAAGAGGGCAGAGAGTGTGTGTGTGTGTGTGTGTGTGTGTGTGTGTGTGTGTGTGCACGCAGGGGCTGGTTGGATCATACAGCCTGGCAGGGTTACTGTAAGTGAGATGGGAAACAACTGGTGGCCTTGAGCAGAGAAATGACCTGATGTATATTTTAGAAAGACCACTCTGGTTGTTCAGTGGAAAGTAGCTTTTAAGACTGTAAGCTCGGTGCTCTGTGACCACCTAGAAGGGTGGGATGGGGGGGAAGAGGGAGGGGATATATGTATACCTATAGCTGATTCACTTCATTGTACAGCAGAAACTAACACAACATTGTAAAGCAATTATACTCCAATAAAAACAACAACAACACTGTAAGTGGAGAAGCCAAAAGACCAGGTCGGAGGTGACTGCATCTCCAGGTGAGAGAGGAAGAGAGCTTGGATTTCAGCAGTGGTCGTGGTGATAAGTGACCGTCAGAATCTGGAAATATTCTGTAGGTAGAACCTGTAGGATGAGCTAGTGTGAGGGGTGGGTTGGGTGAATAGTGAGACACAAAGAGACACCTCGAGATTTTGTCCTGAGATTGGGATTGACACGTACACGCTACTGTGTATAAAACAGGTAACTAATAAGGACCTACTGTATAGCACAGGGAACTCTACTCAATACTCTATAATGGCCTGTACGGGAAAAGAGTCTAAGAAAGAGCAGATATACGTATCTGTATAACTGATTTCATTTTGCTGTAAGCCTGCAACTAACACAACATTGTAAATCAACTCTACTCCAATAAAAATTTAAGAAAAAAGAAACAACACTTTTGCAATAAAAAAAAAGATTTTGTCCTGAACGATGGGTAAACTGGAGTTGTCACATATTGAAACGGAGAACTGGGTGAAAGGAGAACCCTTTGGTTGTGGGGTGCAGGAACCAAGAATTTGGCTTCAGGCGCATTAAGCAGCAGTAGTCTGTTGGATACCCAAGTGGAGGTGATGGGTAGACAGAGGCGTGTGAGCATCCGGGGCCCCGGGAGAGGCCGGGGCTGGGATACGATCATCAGTGTGTAGTTCATTAACAATCTTGGGGCTGCATGAGATCATCAAGGGAGTGAGTGAGGGTGGAGAAGAGGAGTGGGTGGGACATTCCAAGGTTTAAAAGTCAGAAAAATGAGACAGAACCAGCATGAGAATCAAGAGAGCCTGCTTAAGACGGGACAGAGTACAGAGTGGGTGCTCAGTAAATCACAGCCACTGCCATCACCATGACCATCGGTATTTTCATGGTCAGAGTACGGAGAAGTGAAGTTTGAAGCCAAAATAGCAAGAGTTCAGGAGGACGCACTTCATCTACTTTTTCCTCTTTTCCTTCCCTTTCCTCTGGTTGTGCATCAACCGTGGTCTCAGACTTCCAGCTACTTACTAGAAATAAAACAAAACCATACAAAACTTCTGGGCACCTTACAAGCCCACAACTCAGTTCAAGATATTCAAGAAGAGCTGAGGTCTTTGGGTTGTTGGTAGGGTGAGTAATCGCTGAACAGAGTCTGGGAACTGGATGTGACTTTCTCCTCTTACCAACTCACTATATGACCTCAGGCAAGTCCGTCCCTGCCTCAGTCCTGGAGGAGGATAGAGACTTCCATTCAGGGGAGAATACTGATTAGCTCACCAAGTTTCCTACTTGGATGGCATCTCTGCCATTTGCTTTTCTCCTCTCCAAAGCATATAGATCCTATCCTCAATTATTAAAGCAAGATAACAGTGCTTTTGATTTCCCTCTGAGAGTCTAACCTCGAATTGTGGGCTGTTTAGTACTTACAAAGTCTGGGAGAGGAGTGCCCTTTAGGAGTGACCATCCAAGGTCCCCCGCCCCATCCACCCCTGTAGGCAGTCTGAGGCAGATGCCTCTCACTGGTCTACCAGAAGGCCAATGACTTGAACCATATTAGTTTATTTCCTTGTATAATTATCTTCACTGAATTGCATTTTAGGAATCATGCCCTTGGCTTTCATTAAACATCCTTGAAACAGTCATGCAAAGTTCACTGCTGCATTTGCACGAGAACTACTGTTGCAGACACGACCTATACGCTTCTGGAAAAGACTTCCTGAGTGTTTTTGTGAAGCACAAGTCTGCGGGATATTAATAAAAATTTCATTATGGGAAAAGTTGAGTGAGTTTGGGAAAAAACCCAGGTGTCTTTCTTAAAGGTTATCTAAGAGGCTTTACTAACAAAAAGTACAGTGGGTCCTTAGAAAGAGGATAAACTGCAAGATTTCCCATTTTGTCGACCCTTAGAATCCTGTTTTGGTGGTGCAGCTCTTGGGATCAGTGCTCTGAGCACCCAGCAGAAGAGGCTCTGAATGCTTCGGGCTCAGTTAGTCAAGCACCGTGAGCTGCAACAGGGAACATACAGACAGGAGGCCAGGTAAGCAAGTGACAGGGGAGCCTGCAGGGGGATGAGCAGCGAATGGGCAGCTGGCTCTTCCGTGCACAGCGATCCTGGGTGCCTGGGGTCCCAAGAGGCTTTGCAACGTCCTGGCTGCATCAGATATTAACTTTGCTATTCATGGAGTTAGGGGTCCTAGTCTCAAATATATCCCTCAGTGACCCTCCTGTACAACAACACACAGAGTTAAAAGATTTTAAAAAATAATCCATTGTTAGGAAAAGGACACAGAGACATGTGCTGTGTTTACAGTTTCATGGGCGAGATGGGGAGGAATGCCACTCGCTCCGACAGCTCACTACCTAGGAAGACCACTGAGAGTCTCTCCCCTCCTCTCCCGCAGCTGGAGTCTCTCTCTTTCACTTCCTGACGTGCACACCCCGTCAACCCTCAAATTTCAGCCTCCGAAGCGCCGAGAAAGCCCCTTGGGGAATACTCTGCTCCTCCCTTTCACTGGGCAGAGCGACCAGCACAGGTGTGTGTGCAGACTGCCTGCCCTCCTATCCATGCAAGGTGCATTATTTAGAGGCTAATGATTTCATTGTAAAGTGGGAAGTGAAATATGTTTCGCTAAAGCTTCCAAAGCGAGGGAGGAAGGAGGGAGGAAGAGGGTAGGTCAATGGGTAAATATGATTGCCTGATGGTCTGGGTCCAGCCATCTTCCTAAGGCTGTATCTTTAACTGGGAGGTACAGCAAGATGATCGATAGCACAAGCAACCTTAGGAGAACCACACCGGCCAGCCCGGATCAGCAGAGTCTGTGTGGTGAGATTTAAGGGGGTGCTTAGTTGGCCCTCCAGCTGCAAGTGTTTGCCAGATGACTTGTAACTTCACCACTGGAGCCAAATTCCTTTGACTCTTAGGGCTCTTTCTGCATTCAAGAGCCCTTGGAAATGAGAAATCCCTGAAATGGGTTGTCCCCTGCTGTCAGCTAACCCTGACGCTCAGGAGTAGAGTTGGGAGTAACGGGACGCCGTGTACCCGGGGTCCTTCCTGGGCGTGTGTAACTCTGAGGCTAAGACAGTGAGACTGGCAGTTTAAGAAGCACCTCCAGGACCATGTCACCTACTGGCAGGCGGAGTAAGGACCCTGCAAGGTGGACAGACATACCTCTTCTCTTATCATTTGAGGGTTTGAGAGAAGAGGCACCGGGAGTTTAGCCTGAGCCCTTCCCACAGGTCTAGAGGTGGGAAGAGAGAGGGATGGGCTTTGACCCTGGACGGCTCCTCCCTCCAGGCCAAGACCCTGGAGGAGGTTTAGTTTGTATCTTCAGAGGGGATGGGGTGCCCAGGCAGGTGACTGAAGACTTTATCTCCGAAGGACCCAGCATTAGAGAGCTGAACAGCCCCAGACCCCGCAGGCCGGGAGAGCTTCTGGGCATCCTTCCGTGGGGTCCCATCACCTCCCTGCTGGAGGCAGACTGGGTACCAGGACTCTGCGGTGAAGCCGACTGGGGAGCAGCTTCCTCCAGCCTCTCCAAGCACAGACGTCAGCGGCGAGGCTCAGACTTGGTGGCTGTGCTCTGTCTCTGCACAGGCTTGTGTACGCGCAGCGGGGGACCCACGCAGGGGACCGGGGTGGGGAAGCACACAGGAGGCAAGTGCAGAGTGGCGGCAAGTGGCGGTGGTGATGCTGGGGCAGTGCGAGCGGACAGTGGCTCTCCTGGAGGCTCCACCCCTCGGCGGGCTGGCGTGGGACCTGGGAACGGACAGTCCACGTGGAGGGGCAGCTACTCAGGGCTGCCCTGCGGGGGGCGGGGGGGGGGCGGTGCTGTCAGGCGGGGGCTGCCTTCAGGGTGGAGTTGTAGCAGAGAAGTGGGGTCACCCCTCTTGGAAGCTTTGAGAATGCGTATGAGGAGGGAGCTGCGAACGGAATCCGGAAAAGGTAAGGAGTGCCAGCTTGGTGGAGTTGGGTGCTGGCAGGACTCGCCTTGGAGTCGTGGGAGCGTTCCCAGGAACATCCAGGGGATCGGCACCGGGGCCCCAGTGGTCCCACAGGCCTCCTGAGGCTGGCTGTGCTGTGCTGAAGCCCATATCAAGGGCCCTGGGGATGGCAGCAGAGGCCAGCATGGTTGAGGGTCCCCCGCACCCACCTCATCTCTGCAGGGACCACAGAACTGCACGCACCGGGGGTGTTCTTCACCTGCTCACAAAAGAGCCGGGTCATTGCATGCAGCAGGAAAGGCTTGACGGGGGGTGACGGGAGGAAGGGCAGGAGCAGAGATTTTCCATCTTGATGGTTTTGTTCAAGGCCAGCCCAGAAGCAGCTGCCGTTGGCTTCATTTATCCAAAGGGCACGGCGAGTGACCCTCTACAACCCAGGGATCCTGAAATATTTAGAAGCTCTAATGTTTGGGTGGGAAGAGAACCTCTTTTGGATGAGAAGCTCAATTATTGAGGAAGGGAGAGCTCCCGTTGTCTGGGGCGTAGGCGGGGGGCACCTTCCTGCTGCGTTGGCGGGGTGCCGGGCGCGGGGCACCCTGCCTGGGACACTTGCCCTGCTCTGTGGGTGAGGCCTCTCCCACAGTGCTGGGCTCTGGGGGACTTTTCTCGTGGCCAAACTCTTCGGGAAAGTGACACAACGGCCTATTTCTTCCAACAGCACCTCTGACTCAGCCTAGGGTATGGTTCGAGGTTGCATCTCTTGTAAACCCCCCTTCAGCTGCTGTCAAGGGCTGGCACCGGAGTTCTTGAATTTAGGCTGATGTGGGTCCTGCTAGAGCCTGCCGCCATCTGCACATGTCAACAAATGTGTATGCAGGTGTGGACCAGCTGGATCTCTCTCCTTCTCTGGGAAGCGTGGTTTTTAGCAGCGTCAGGCTGGGAAGACAGACATTTCATGAACCCTGAAGTCCTGTGCAGGCAGTTGTCACACAGTGTTCCACCAGCAGCCCACAGCCGGCACAGAACACTGCAAAGCTCCATCTAGCACAAGTGACCACGGGGAACGGGTTGAGACTCCTGCTGCATTGTACACGTCTCCTAAGGGAAGAACATCAAGAAAGATGAGCTCGCCGCGGAATTGGCGAACTGTGTGGAAGGGGCGGGATCTGTAGAGCTCAGCAGCGGCGAGCTCCTGTCATGGCTTGGCCAGTTCGGGTCTCCCCCTGTCACTTATGAGGGTGCGGCGATGTTTTCCCAGATGTGGTCCCCGTGTACAAAACAAAGAATCGCTTTGCACAAAGCCAGAAGGGATACATTGAAAGAATTATCAGAAGAGAATAATACATAGGAAATGTTTGTGCTCGCATGCAAGGAAACTTTGTGGGGTATCTGTGGCTGCCAAAGTGACATCTGGCAGGATTAACTGGATCACCAGAGCCAAACAATGAGGACTGGGAAGGCAGCAATAACTGTGAGGCCTGGGCCCATGTGGGGGCAAGATTTTGAGAATGACCACTTAGGTGACAAAGTGGGATTCCCACGAACCGCAGCTCTGGTTAGTTTCTGGTCTGGAGCCAGATCCTCTCTCTGATGCAGACGTGGGAGGACGGAGCGGCAAGAGCTGCCCAGCTGCTCATCTGGGAACTCATCCTCCAAGGGACTCTGTCCTTCGTTCTCCTCCCGTACCTGGAGGCGGCAGTCAGCGGGCAGCACCTCTCACAGCACCCCCACGTACACCTGCTCAGACCACCTGCTCAGAGCTACTCTTTTGCCCAGCCCAGCATACCTGTTCCACCTGTCTGAAGACCCGCCGCACGTTTCCTCGAAGCACACCCCAGAGCTCTTCGTCACTCCAGCCACGCCTCAGCAACTCCTCTATCAGTACCGGGTATATGGACACGTCCTCCAGCCCCTGTGGGAACCTGTGTGGCCGCCAGCCAGCCAGCTATTGGGCCTCAGACCTGTTCCCTGGTCCTGAGTCAGAACCAAAGCCCTATGTGTCCAGGGTCCACTGAACCCCAGCCCTGGTCAGATATGGAAAATGGAGACTTGCAGAGAGTAAATGATTCACTCCTGCTCTTCATCCTTCAAAGGAAGGCCCCAAAAGCGCCTCGACTATTCGTCAAAACTCATTGAATTGTACTGTTAAGAGCTATGCCTTTCACTGAATGCAATTTTTGCCTCCATTTATAAAGAGAAGAAAAGCTTTTTAAGAACTGGGTTGACCCCCCTGCATGCACAGACCCAGCTGCAGGCAGAGACGATGGTCAGCCCAGCCCAGACCTTGCGAAGAGTCTGCTCAGAGGCCGTGGGTCTGCTGGCACTGGGTGGGCGCAGGTGCTGGGCAGATGAGCTCTGTGTGGTGTTTTAGACAAATATGATGACCTAGAGTAGGGCCAAACAGACAGGAGAGCCCAGGAAGCAGACCCTGGGAGAGGGGAGATACCAGTTGGGCCAGCACACCTGAGGCTATGGTCAAGGCCATGAGGACCACAGTGTGGTGGGCACGGTGGCTGTGAAAGCCCCACTGCTGCCCAGCCAGCCCGAGACAAGCCATGGGGAAGCACTCACCGGCCAGCCCCGTCATAATCTCCGCCAATCCCGATGAACTTGCATCCAGTGACTGCCCTGATGTGGTCGAAGTGATCTGAAGAATGGGAAGTCAGCAGTGTGGGGCTTCCAGGGCAGGGGTGGGGGTGATGACTGGCCTCTGTTGATTCCCCTTTTTGCAGCCTGTAGGCCAACCAGTCCAGTTCCTTCGTGGCCTGGCACCGAGAGTACCAACTCGAGGGCCCTGAGGTTTGATCTGAAGTGATCCCAGCTGGCTCTAGACTGGACTTCAGATTTGGAGTGGACCCCAGAGCCCCCTGTTTGGGCCATTTCCCACCCACGATTCACCCTGCCTCCCAGTCTCCTTGAGAACCTGTGGGGGGCTCCTTTCCCCGGGTGTGGAGGATGAGAGAGGAACAAGAGTACAACTGATGAAGACCCCAGAGACCTAAGGAGCTGTCCAGTCCCTTGGCCAGAGGTAGGGGCAGTGCGCTTTAGGAGCCCCTGCAGAGGCACAGATGGGCAGCGCCCGGGCTCTGTGTCTGACAGCCTCCCTGCTACCCATCAGTACCGCAGTTTTGATTCCGTGGCTCCAGTTCCACATGGCACCAAGGTGCTGTGTACCGTCCGTTATTGGGTGTTTGGGAGCTGTACCTATTGCCAACAGGTGGGTCAAACCACTGGGGCTCTTCTGAAGTCCTCCCCAAGTTTGGAGCCAGCTTCAGCTCCAAATCAGAGTTTTCAGAGAGCCCAGGGTGAGGCTCACCTGCCACAGTAGGCACGTTGGCTAACGGGTTGCACTGCAGCACCCGCACGGACAAGGGCACCATCGCGATGCCACCGTTCTTCTTCTGCAGGGGCGGACCGGTGGACAGTCAGCTTGGCCCCCAGCACAGCCAGCTGCCTGTTCCCTCTCTCGGCCTCTGTGAGGAAGGTGTTGAGGTCAGAGTCGTCTCCTCTCTGGGTTTGTGTGAATGGAGGAGCCGCAGCCCTGGTCTGGGTGGTGTCTTGGCCCTGGGTTTCCGGGTTTGGTGGAGTATCTTAGCACCTAGACCCCCACCTAGGGCTCAAGAGTTCAGGGGCTGTGGACCGTGGGTTTTGGGGGCAGAAGATATTTAACCTGGGGTTTGAGGAAATTGAGGGAGAAGAGGCTCAGGTTCAAGGGCTCCCGGTTTGAACCTCTTGCTTTAGGTGTGAGGGCCAGGGCAGTCTCTCACCAGAAGCTGCAGGGTAGCATCAGGATCATTCCGAGTGTTCTTGCACACACCCCGGGCAGCTGAGTGGGAGAAGATGACAGGTGCCTGTGACACTTCTAGGGCTCGCCGTGCCACAGCATCGAGACATGGGACAAGTCCACCATCATGCCCAGGCGGTTCATTTCTGCCACCACCTTCTGCAGGGACAGGATGGGGAGAGGGCATCAGGGCTGCATTTACCTTGTGTGCATTTATCTGTAGGGAACAGGCGGGGCTGTACATTCATGTGGGGCAGGGTATGGAACCCGGGTCCTTACCTCGCCCAAGCCGGTCAGCCGACTGACATTGCTGTAGAAGGGGTGGATACCCTTTGCTGAGCTCTGTGCCCTGCAGGATGGCCAGGAGGCAGTCTGACTGGTGGCCATGACTTGGCTACAAGAGCCTAGAAAGAGGTTCTGTCGAACCGTCTACACCTGCAACTCCCTGGTGCAAGAGGAGGGACCCAAACTGGGCTGTGCCTGGCAGTAGGAGGGCCCTTCTGGGGATTCAGTCTTGTTCTGCGAACCTCCATTCCCCTCCCCACCCCAGGTTCAGGGCCGGATCCCAGGGGTAAACTTGCTTTGGGCCCCAGCGTGATCTTGGGCAGATCCCTGCCTCACTGGGCCCTTACCATCTGCACTGCGCTCACCAGGGCGTGTTGCAGGTGTGGGTGAGTGTCACGTAGCGCACACCCAGCGCATAGAAGGTCCGCAAGATGGAGAGGCTACTGTCCAGTGAGTGGCCGCCCTCCACACCAATGAGGCAAGCCAACTTCCGGGTATTGTTGAGAGCTGGGGGCAGGTAGGTCAGATGATCATTTTCAGAGGCAGGGGTAGCTTACTGAAGTCCCTAGCACCTACCACCACCAGTCTGTTTACCTTTTTTTTTTTTTTGGTCGTGCCGCGCAGCACGGCATGAGGGCTCTTAGTTCCCCCACCGGGGATCAAACCCGAGCCCCCTGCAGTGGAAGCGTAGAGTCTTAACGTCTGGACTACCAGGCAAGTCCCCCGTCTACCTTTAAGTGAGGTCACAAGCTCCAGCTCAGAATAGGAGGCACACATGAGGCGGATGAGGTCAATTTGCTCCAGGGTGAGGCGCACAGCATCCCGTTCGTGGGTCTGGCATGGGACGTAGGCTGACCAGAACTGAGGGAAGGCCAGGGCTTGGTTTGGGCTTTGGAACTCCTTGGGCTTCTCATAGCCTCCTCAGCTGGCACAGCACTCACTGTGCCCAGAAGTCACATGGAATGCGTTGCTTTTTCTGTGGTACTCGGATGCCCGTCAGGTTGGCTCACTGTGACCCCTGTAGCCCCCAGCATCCATGGCATGGCACTTTCTAAGCCACTATGGTAACTTAGTTCCAGTGTGACTCACCTGTGGTCTCTGAGGCCCCCAAACTGCCCCACATTCCCCAGCAGCCATGGTGGCACCTTGTGTGTCCCTTTGGTACCTGGGCACCCACGAGACCGTCTTTCAGCCTGTCCAAGCTGGTCTGGCCATGGCTGAAATTGCACAGATTAACATCCTGGAGCCCATTGTAAAACTGCCTCAGGACCAGGGGCATGTCGTTGTGGCTGGAGGGAGGTCAAGGCAAATGGGTGGGCTCCTTAGGTCTTGGGATCAGGCAGGACACATTGCCTGGCCTGGGCCAGCCGGGGGGGGGGGGTCCCCCACCTCACACTGTCACACAGACTATACTAGGAGCAGCTGAGGCCTGGGCTGAGGGGTTCCCACCAGGGAGGGGATGACAGAGAAGGGGAAGGGCATCCATAGATGATGGAGAGGATATCCAGGGGTGGTGTGAGGGAGCCTCCCCACTAGCTCTGCATGCTCCGGACCTCCTCCCCTGCCCAGGGCCAGGCTAGGCCCCCACCGGCCCCCGCCAACCCGCACACACTGCAGCCCCCCGTCCACAAGCGGGAAGTCTCGCCTCAGGGCCGGCGTGCGCTCCCGCGGACTCGGGGTGCTGGAGGTGCCCGGCGTGGTCCGGCCGCGGGTTCCCGGCCGCAGCAGCAGACACAGCAGAGGCCGCTGGCTGAGTGCGCGGGGACCTTCGAGGCCCCCGGGCCGCAAGCTGCGCAGGGCCAGGCAGGTGGGCAGAGGCGGGTGTGAGAGGGGCGGGCGATGGGGTTGTGCCCGTCCACACAGGCCAGCCAGCGGCGCGGCCTCGCGAGGGGGGCGGGGTGAGGGAGGGGATACAGAGTCACAGGGCCCTGCGAGCCGTGTGCGGAGAGCCGCGATCCGCGAAGCCCGGCAGCCCCGGGGCGGCACTGCCCTCCCGCCCCCTGCTCCGAGGCAGCTCCCGCGGGCTAAGCTGGCCTCTGCTGAGAGCCCACTCGCCTCCCGTCGCGGGTTCCCTCCGCCCCTGCGCCTCTTCCCACTCCCACTGCTCCGAGGGGGCGCCCTAGGCTGCTCTCCCCCGCCTCTAACCTTCCTGGCCAAGCTGGGCCGCTTCTCTCAGAGGGCCACCTTCAGCCCGAGGCCTCCCGGGAGCACACCGCGTCCCCATCTGCTTGCAGCCGGCCCCGCCCACTCCGAGGGCTGCGTGCCAGTGTCTCTGCGGCCACAGGTGCTCTGGGCTCCCGGTTTCCCGGTATGGGGCCATGTGGGCTGGTGTGGGGGAAGAGAGAGTTTCTGGAAATGGGGGAACCTTGTGAGCTCTGGATTCAGGAAGGGGCCCTCTGCCCCCGACCTTCTCTCTCCACCTACTTGACTCCCCAACCTGCCTGACCAGTCTCTGGGGACTTCAACCAGCACCCGGGAACTCTCAGGAACCCCCCCCCCCCCCCGACTTCTGTCAGCCAGCCTCAGGAAAGAGTGCCCTCAGGAGCTGCTACACCTCCCCAGGGCCTGAAGAGAGGGACTTTTGGGATGTGAACTGAACCCCTTCTGGGGAGAGTCAACGACCCTTTTCCTCAACAGAGCAGGAACCCAGTCAGTAGGCTATTTGAGTGGAAGGAAATGAAGTCATTTCCATGGCAGCAGAGCCCCCATCGCAGCAACCTTCCTCCCAGGGCTGCTGGCCGACCTTCTGGCCAGGATCCCTCCTACCTCAGCATGGAAGGCCTGGCCTCGTGAAGAAGTATAGGTTCTGAGGAAAGACCTGGCACCTGGGCTCTGCTGCTACACTTGCCTTATCTCGTGGCCCTTGTGGCTCTAGCTTTCCCAGAAACCTCAAGGGCTAAGTGCCTGTGCTTGCTCAGAGGCCGCACGCCACTCCCCATTTCCAGCCTCAGGCCCTCCCCCTAGCTGCCTCCTCTGGGGACCCCCTCCCTCCAACACACACACACACACACACACCGATAGAGGGGATGTGCCTTCTCACAGAAGCTCAACCACTGAGATGCTTTAGGGACTGTGCCCAAACTCCTTCATCCCCAGCCTCTCCAGTTTTTGCTCTGATCCCTGGCACCCCCTGGAGCTGTTCCACCTTTGGCACCTTTCCTGGGTAGCAGGAGTGCCTAGCACAGGGGTAGTGACCTAAGTGTGAGCACTGGCGACCCTAGAAGTCTGTTACAGAAAAACATTGAGCAGTAAGGGACCCCCCTGGGGACAGAAAGGGCTGGGAATAAAGGAGCATGTGAACCTCGGGGCAGGGTGCGTGCTCCTTGACTCTCCATCCTGTTCTTGCTTCAGGGAGCAGGTCTTCCTGGGTCTCTCTATCCTGCCTCCTGAGACCCCAGGCAGGAGGCTCTTTGGGAAGCCACAGATTGCTGCTTTCAGTTTCAAAGAACCCAGCTCCCCCCTGGTTTGTGGTGGTGGCCGCTGACAATGGCTCAGAGCAGGAGCCCATGTGGTAGACTGCTAAGGCTTCTCTGCACCCTGTCTCTGCTCCTGCATTCTTCTCGGCTCGCAGAGTGCAGACTTTTCTGTCTTCAGCTGACAAAGGGGCCCGTGAGGATTGAGCAGAGGAACGTCCCGTTTTCTTCCAGGCCAGCTTCAGCCCTGGGATGTTCAGGGCAGACTGTCATTTCAAACCTCAGTTTCTGAGGCTCCTTGCTTTTGGCCATTTAGTGTGGCAGGAGGCTCCTGGCTGAGGAAGGCTCAAACGGAACGACGCAGGTTGTGATCTGTGGCAGTGGGCAGTGGGGGGACGGGGCGGGTCACTGCAGGAAGAGGCATTCGCTGCCTTAGGCAGTTAAACCATTGCCCTCTCTTCAGAGTGCCTCAGCCAGCAAGATGCTGTGGGGTCTACCTCCTGGCACCATGCTCCAGTCGCCGGATTTTGGGTCTGGGGTAACCCAGATCTTTGTGCGACTTTCCCGGAGAGTGCTTTCTCTTGGGAGCACGTCTGGGGACTGGCTTCTCTGCTTGCACCTTTGCTGGCGTGGCCAAAGGAACTGCTGCTGCAAAGAAAATCAGAACTGATCAGTCACTTCTGCTGTACACAGCCTCCTGCCAGAATTTCCCTCCCTCATGTCTCTCCCAGTTTCTGGCTGAAGACCTTTAATCGACTTGACATCCAAAACACAGCCTTGGCCCATCACCTCTGTGAGTCCCTAGAGAAGGGACACTGGCTGCAAAAGCAATTCCTAGAGCCTACGGCTGCAGCACATGAGGAAGTCTCTTCACCGTTTCCAGGGAAAACAGTAGAACCCGAAAGTCATTGCAACCGTGAGCCTCTCCATCTCTCCCTTCCACAACAGAGAAAACATTTCTTGCAGTCTGTCACTTCTGAGGCTTTAATGGAAATGTCTTTCAAGTTTTGGAAAAAAATAATCTAATATAAATTGGTGAAGAACCCCTCCCACCTTGGCAACCCCTCTTGGGCCTCATTTATACTGCCTGTTTCCACCACACTGAACTCTAGCCCTCTGATACTTTTATGTAGATTAGAACAAGGCCAAGTACTGAGGCAGAGTGATCAGGAGACTGAGAACCGCGTTCTGGGTACCAAGTCTAGGCTCACATCAACCCAGCCTCCTGGGACACCATCTCCTCAGCCCTCCAGTCTCATTAGCACTTCGACAGCCCTCTTGGTGCTTCCGGTCTTCCCATCAATATGGCACCACCCTCTCCCCTAGAAGTAAAAATCATTATAATCCTTCCTCTCTCCACCATGAAAGGATGAGATAAAGGCTCAGCAGCAGCCCCCGTGAAACACACGGTCACCACTGTGAAGAGGTGTTACTAAGACGATTTGGTCCGACTCAGAGAAGGAAAGAGACAACTCTGCCCTTAGGCTGATCAGGCCCACAGGAAGGAAGCACACTGGGGGCAGCCTTTGAGAGAGAGGCAATGCGAGAGAACCTTCTTTAGGAGGGGACTCCCTGTTGCCGACCTTGAGAAAGGAAGGATGGGACATTCGTTTACTGGGGCTGTTGCAGAGGGGATGTGCCCAGAGGTTGGGCCACCCTGCTTGAGAATCAAAGCACCTTGTAGTCCGAAGCTGCATGAATGCTCCAATCGCCGGATTTTGGGTCTGGGGCAACCCAGGTCTTCGTCTGACTCTTCCGGAACGCGCTTTCTCTTGGCAGCATGTCTAGGGACTGGCTTCTCTGCTTGCACCTTTGCTGGCGTGGCCAAAGGAACTGCTGCTGCAAAGAAAATCAGAACTCATCAGTCACTTCTGCTGTACAGTCTCCTGCCAGAATTTCCCTCTCTCATGTCTCTCCCAGTTTCTGGCTGAAGACCTTTAATCGACTTGACATCCAAAACAGCCTTGGCCCATCACCTCTCTGAGTCCCTAGAGAAGGGACACTGGCTGCAAAAGCAATTCCTAGAGCCTACGGCTGCAGCACATGAGGAAGTCTCTTCACCGTTTCCAGGGTAAACAGTAGACCCCGAAAGTCATTGCAACCGTGAGCCTCTCCATCTCTCCCTTCCACAACAGAGAAAACATTTCTTGCAGTCTGTCACTTCTGAGGCTTTAATGGAAATGTCTTTCAAGTTTTGGAAAAAAATAATCTAATATAAATTGGTGAAGAACCCCTCCCACCTTGGCAACCCCTCTTGGGCCCCATTTATACTGCCTGTTTCCACCACACTGAACTCTAGCCCTCTGATACTTTTATGTAGATTAGAACAAGGCCAAATACTGAGGCAGAGTGATCAGGAGACTGAGAACTGCGTTCTGGGTACCAAGTCTAGGCTCACATCAACCCAGCCTCCTGGGACATCAGCTCCTCAGCCCTCCAGTCTCATTAGCACTTCGACAGCCCTCTTGGTGCTTCCGGTCTTCCCATCAATATGGCACCACCCTCTCCCCTAGAAGTAAAAATCATTATAATCCTCCCTCTCCACCATGAAAGGATGAGATAAAGGCTCAGCAGCAGCCCCCGTGAAACACACGGTCACCACTGTGAAGAGGTGTTACTAAGACGATTTGGTCCGACTCAGAGAAGGGAAGAGACAACTCTGCCCTTAGGCTGATCAGGCCCACAGGTGGGACCCACACTGGGGGCAGCCTTTGAGAGAGTGGCAATGCGAGAGAACCTTCTTTAGGAGGGGACTCCCTGTTGTCGACCTTGAGAAAGTAAGGATGGGACATTTCGTTTACTGGGGCTGTTGCAGAGGGGATGTGCCCAGAGGTTGGGCCACCCTGCTTGAGAATCAAAGCACCTTGTAGTCCGAAGCTCCATGAATGCTCCAATCGCCGGGTTTTGGGTCTGGGGCAACCCAGGTCTTCGTCTGACTCTTCCGGAGCGCGCTTTCTCTTGGGAGCATGTCTGGGGACTGGCTTCTCTGCTTCCACCTTTGCTGGCGTGGCCAAAGGAACATCCCCGTAGGCCCGGTAGCCACCAGCCAGGCAGTATGTCTCCCCATGCCAGCCCAACTGCGTTTCTCCACACCCTCGGTAGAGGACATGGTAGTGGCCAGGGGTAGGGGGAGAAACGGGAGCCATTGCTGCTGCAAAGAAAATCAGAACTGATCAGTCATTTCCGCTGTACACAGCCTCCTGCCAGAATTTCCCTCTCTCATGTCTCTCCCAGTTTCTGGCTGAAGACCTTTAATCGACTTGACATCCAAAACACAGCCTTGGCCCATCACCTCTATGAGTCCCTAGAGAAGGGACACTGGCTGCAAAAGCAGTTCCTAGAGCCTACGGCTGCAGCACATGAGGAAGTCTCTTCACCGTTTCCAGGGAAAACAGTAGAACCCGAAAGTCAGTGCAACCATGAGCCTCTCCATCTCTCCCTTCCACAACAGAGAAAACATTTCTTGCAGTCTGTCACTTCTGAGGCTTTAATGGAAATGTCTTTCAAGTTTTGGAAAAAAATAATCTAATATAAATTGGTGAAGAACCCCTCCCACCTTGGCAACCCCTCTTGGGCCCCATTTATACTGCCTGTTTCGACCACACTGAACTCTAGCCCTCTGATACTTTTATGTAGATTAGAACAAGGCCAAGTACTGAGGCAGAGTGACCAGGAGACTGAGAACCGCGTTCTGGGTACCAAGTCTAGGCTCACATCAACCCAGCCTCCTTGGACACCATCTCCTCAGCCCTCCAGTCTCATTAGCACTTCAACAGCCCTCTTGGTGCTTCCGGTCTTCCCATCAATATGGCACCACCCTCTCCCCTAGTACTCAGCAGCTCAGGATGGGATGTGTGTGAGGGCACCGATAGAGATGTCTCCACGACAGCACAGAGGTGCCTGGGTTTGAAGGTGTGTTTCAAGAGTGGCCCTCTTCCTCAAACTGCTCCATTTACCATTTGCCAACAAAAATGCACTTGTCTTTTGCTAAGAGGCCAATCAGGAAAGGGTCTGAATGGAAGCATCTGTAGCCCAAAGGGGAAGCTACATTTATAAAGATCAGGACCATCCTGCACACTTGTCCAGGGATGACCTTTCACTTGTCCTCAGCAGTGAGCACTGTGGGTCCCTGAAGGTGTCCCAGGTCACTGGTATTACTTACAGCTGGGAACGCGCTCAGGTATACGTAGTGGGCAAACCCCACAGGAACATGAGGCAGCCAGGTGAGGTTGTGTGGACACCATGCCTCCGGGCGGTCTCGGTGTACCTGCCGCACTGCCCACCCATGGAACAGAGCACAGGTCTGAGTTAATATAGACGATCCAGTCACACATTCTCACTCAGACAACCAAAGAGATTGGTATCTGGTGGAGAACTGTCAGGGAAGTTTCTCAGGGCAGCACGTTGGCAGTTACGCGGCCATGGAAACTGTTAGAAGGCCGGTGAGGTCATCACTACCCAGTGAGGTCATGATAAGGAACGTGTGACTTGGGGGTCAGGCTTCAGGAGGAGGGGCAGTTTTGTGGAGGAGATCAGGGGGGAGGCAGAGGTACTCTACCTGGCCCCTCACACCTGGGCCTCCCCACCCATGCCCTAGTCTAGCAGACACCCCACATGGGGCGTGCCGGTGGGCTGGCACAGCCCCAGGGGCCCCAGGAGGGCAAGAGAGACCCACTTTCTGAGATTGCCAGTGACACACCCATAGTCCGGATATTATCCGTAACGATTACTAAGGTGGTTTATCTCCCTCCACTTTTACTAAGAAAAGGAGTAAGTAATTGAAGACTCGAAGTCATTTTTACTGAGGTTCTTTGTTTTTTTTTTTTTTTTTTTCTTCAAAATACTAAATGTAAAGTCTGCAGGGCGTATATAGGTGTTCAACTTTTTTCCAGATTTTATGTTTTTGGTGTTTTGTAAAAAATTTTTATTTATTATTTATTTATTATGTTTATTTTTGGCTGTGTTGGGTCTTCGTTTTTGTGTGAGGGCTTTCTCCAGTTGCGGCGAGTGGGGGCCACTCTTCATCGCGGTGCGCGGGCCTGTCACTATCGCGGCCTCTCTTGTTGCGGAGCAGAGGCTCCAGACGCTCAGGCTCAGTAGTTGTGGCTCACGGGCCCAGTTGCTCCGCGGCATGTGGGATCTTCCCAGACCAGGGCTCGAACCCGTGTCCCCTGCATTGGCAGGCAGATTCTCAACCACTGCGCCACCAGGGAAGCCCCTTTACTGAGGTTCTTAATACCTTCCTCACAAGGGTGGACAAAACTCTCAGCTTTTTGTATTGAGTGCAGATGTCTCTATTCTTGCCCATTTCAGAGTCCTCCTCACTCAAAATCTAGGTTTTGTCGATCTTTAGTACCCTGTCTCTCATCTCATCTCAGATTATTCTGTGGTAAGATGGTGCAAACTATGTATTTACTAACTGGAGAGAATTCAAGTCCCCGGAGCTGTTGTAGCTCAAAATTCTGTTTTTTGTTTTTTTGTTTTTTGTTTTCAAAATTCTGTTTTAAGTGGAGTCATTTTCTGTGCTTTCCTTTCATGCTGTCTGCAAAATGCCTGTTTCTGTCCTCCTTGAGATCCAGGTTTACAGCGCTCTCCTTTTTCTCATTCTGGGGTCTCTATGTTTGTGGCATCTCTGAGGGCCCATGTTCTGTTGAGGCTGAATTTGATACCTGGGGCGGGGGGGGGGGGGGAAGCAACTTCCAGATGGGTCAGCCTAGAAAAGGATCCCCCATCGTGTAGAAATTTAAAAACAGGCAAAATACCTGTCCTATCAGACACTATGATTTGCCCCCTCTGTCTGACGCAGCCCAGAGCTTCGTCATTTAATTCACACCTATCTACTGTGAAGGCCCAGCCAACAAGATCATTTTGGAGCCCTGAGTGGGTGCCCAGAATGGATGGGAGGGCTGAGGTAACCAGAACTCTGCCTTTTTTATGGAGAGGTGTTAGGGCATCTTCTTTTCAAAGTGACACATTCCCAACCCATCCAACTCACGTAGAGGAGCAAAACCACTGTCACCAGCCAAAGGGAGAAAAACATGGGGCTGCAGAGGAAGAGGGATCTTGTGGGGACTCTTGTATTATTCATCCACGTGCAAGTATGAGCTCCAGATTTGATAAGACATGCAGTCTGATCAAAAGTCATGCAATTAATGATTTCTTTCAAAAATCAAAGAACTCTTTGATTCTTCATTTTAATGTAACTTTCACCTCTTTTCTTTCCATGTCATAAAAGAGGCCTTGACTAAGCTAAACATGCTCTCTCTCCGTGCCTGCAATGTATCAGAAAGCATCCTCAGTTACTTTCACAGGCAGTGGAGAACTCCTTAATTTTTCTCTGACGACAAGAGCTCCCTTTGAGCCTGGGCCAGAGGTGAGCAAGATTCTGATTCTGGAAAGATGTAGAAAAATGAAGTTCCTTTTGCCAGAGGTTCTGGGTGAGCATTGTTGATGTATGACTGTTAGCAGTCTTACCCTCCTCCCACCTATTCTTCCTTTTCTGCATGGTGGACTGTCCTTTAGTTTTGGGGGCACAGTATTGGGGAAAAAAGGAAGGGGAGGCTAGAGGTAAGTAGGCTAGTGGCGGGGATTTTGTGCACGAATATTTGAAGAAGGAAGTGTGGGAGCAAGTGCTGTAGTAAGACGGGAAAGGGAGAATTTAAAAAAAAAAACCTGTGATCCATAAATCCCCTTCAAAGACTCTAAGCAAAGTACTTAAATTATTTTACAATTACTTTTTGGTTACTACTCTGCAGTATAAAACACAATAAGTTCACTTTTTATCGTGTCCCTGTGTCATTAGCATCATTTTAAAGACGTGTCTTAACGGCTGTATCGTGTACCATCCTTTATTTAACCAGCTCCCTTTTTTGGACAGTTAATTCAGTTATTTTGTTGTTTATATATATATATATATATATATATATATATATATATATATTTATATATATATATTTATATATATATATTTATATATATATATTTATATATATATATTTATATATATATATATATATGATGGATATTTTTGTTTGTAATTCTGATTATGTCATTTTGTCAGTCAGGATAACTGATGGTAGCTGTACTAACAAACAACCTAAAATCTCAGTGGCTTAGCAGGTGTTGACTGAAAAAAATGCACAACTAAAAGTTGAGAATCATCTTTTTTTTGGTGGACTTGCTGAGGACTTAAGCCCGGGAGGCAGTGTCAGATCGCTCTGAGAGATTGCACTGAAGAGGGAAGGGAGGAACCAGGACATATAGGAGTTTTGCAAAAACAAAACAAAACAAAACGTTAAACCCCAAAACAACCAGGTAGTCGGAACATCAAAAGATTACTGTTAATGAAAGAAAAACCAGACATCTCAAGTCAATGAATTTAGCATTTTTCTGTGTATGGGAAGAGGCAGGAGTCTGGGCTCATTGGAATCCTTCCTTTGATGTGCATTTGAACTCTCTAGAGCCAGCATCCTGCTTTTCTCCATCCTGAATCCCCTCCGGGTGCACCATCGGGGATGGCTGCCATGGCTGATGATGGCTTGATGGCTGCAACACTCTGTTGACTGATAGGGCAGGCGACATTCTTCATCCATACAGGTTCAAGTTTTCTTTCTTGCTCGATTTACTGGCTAGGGTTGGAGTGGGAGACTCTGTTCTTTGCAGATGTGAGGGACTCCGGGTCCTTCAACGTTGTGGCGTCACCTTCCTCAGGTCCTCCGAGCCCCGGCGCTGGAAGAAGGGAGCTTGGAGAAGGCACGCACGCTCTTGGCCTCTTCTGCCCAGAGAGGACAGAGCCACTTCTGCGCATGGTCCACTGGTCAGGGCTCGTTCCAGGGCCCCACCCAGAGGCAAGGGGGCTGTCGAAGGGAATCTGGATGCAGCAAAGAGAAAGGGCCAATGGGTATTGATTAACAACTAGCCAAGGTCCTACCTACCTACCAATTCACTGTCAGATCTTTAGAATACAAAGGGTTACATTCCTGCAATCCTCCTCTAATTCGAGACAATTCTCCATTCATATTCTCTTTTGCTTAGAGCAACCTTGAGCTGGGTCTTCCCAGGCTCTTCTTTCTACCCCTACAGGCTGTGGTCTCCTCGGAAGCTTTGGTGGGATGCAGGCAGCATCTGGGAGAAGGCGCCTCGGAACTCACGTGCCCGCGTTGCCCAGGACCCCAATTCCTTCCACCTCTCGGATGCTGCTTTCTTTTCCCAGGGACAGAGCCAAGCTGTAATTGACTCCTTGGGTATTTCAAAGTCCCTGATCCCAAGACTGAAGGATGACTGCCTGCTGTTGTGAAAGGTTACCAAATTATCAGGACCTCTGATTGGGAGGGACAGTGGGAAGAGGGGAGGTGGTGTCAGGGGAAAGGCACTGACATTTCAAACTCAGCTGGCGACTCCAGCCCCTGGTAATGGCTTTAGTAACTTCCCAGCTGATCCCTGTGATTGAGCATCAGGACCATTGAATGCTAATTGAGTTGAAAAGCTTCCCCCTCATGTGCTAAAACTCTCAGGCAGTAAAAGGCTTCTGACCATGTCTGGAGTTGCGTGCTGGGGACAATGTGGTGGGTTGCCTCTGTCTACACTTAACTGCTGTTCGTCTTCCCGGCTTGACGGGGTAGGGTTGCTGTACATACACAGACTTTAAAATTATTTTTAAATTATTTTTTTAAACTGAAGAATGGTTGATTTACATTGTTGGTGGTTTCAGGTGTACAGCAAAGTGATTCAGTTATGCATACACACATACATACGTATACATACATACGTATATATATATTCTTTTCCAGATTCTTTTTCATTATCGTTTATTGCAAGATATTGAGTAATATTGAGCACAGTAATACTGTGCTCTACAGTAGGACCCTGTTGTTCATCTATTTTACATATATCATATATCTGTGTGTCTCTGTTAATCCCACACTCCTAATTTATCCCTCCCCTCACCCTTTCCCCTTCGGTAACCGAAATTTTGTTTTCTGTGTCTGTGGGTCTATTTCTCAAACAGACTTTTTTTTTTTTTTTTTAAAGCAGATTGCACCTTGCTGTGGCTGGATCAATACTCTGGAGTAAGCTGTTTGCCCTCAAAAACTGCTGGGGCCGCAGCCATGGAGCTGCAGGATCCCAACGGGGTCCTGACGTCCATCTGCTCTGTTTTTTTCAGGTGCGCTGAATCGACAGTCCTGAGTTTTGAAGTTTTCCTGGAGGGGACGTGAGGGGATTTCTCCAGGATCGATGGAACTCCTTTTGTGGTGCTTCAGTGCTTCCACCATGAAGCGCTCATTTCCCTATGCACGTCCCCCCGCCCCACCCCACTGTTTCCTTCACTCTCTCTCCTCCCACCCCCAATTCCCAGAAGAAGATCTAGGAATCAGGTCCAAACATAAGATCTTTGGAGAATCCTTGCGTGTGTTTTTTTAAATTTTTATTGGAGTATAGTTGATTTACAATGTTGTGTTAGTTCCGGGTGTACAGCAAAGTGAATCAGTTATACATAGACATATAATCCACTCTTTTTTAGACTCTTTTCCCATACAGGTCATTACAGAGTACTGAGTAGAGTTCCCTGTGCTATACAGTAGGTCCTGATTAGTAATCTAGTTTATAGGTAGTGTTGTGTATATGTCAATCCCAATCTCCCAATCTGTCCCTCTCCCCTCCCCACTTTCCCCCCCTGGTAACCATAAGTTTGTTTTCTACACTTGTGACTCTATTTCGAATCCTTGTGTTTTACTCTCGTCCTGAAACTAGGTAAAGCCTAGTCATCAATCAACAGGTGAGGAAGTAGAGCCAGGCATTGGTTGAGTGTTGATGTTTCTGGTACAAGCTGACTCTCCGCTCATCATCCCACACCTTCATCAGCCATCATCATGCTGTCTGTCACCTCCTCTTCTCTGAAGAAGGCCCGGGCCATCTTTTGAAAATACAAAGTCCAGCATTGAGACCCTCCCAACTGAGAGAGCAGGAAGGGCCAGGGCTGCTGAGGTGCTCCCTGAACCCCACTCAGGGGATCTGTGTTGTTCCCACCTGGGTGTATTGTGTGGACCCCTAAAATTCCTCCAAACCTCTGCCTCTGCGCTTCCAGATTGCCCCTGAAAGAAATGAACAATAATCATAATACCCACCACGTACTGACCGCTGGTCTCTTGAGGGCTGCCTTGCCATTGGACAACATTTGTTGAGCTCCTACTGTTTGCCAGACAGCGGGTACATGCTTTATGTGTGTTTAGCCCTTCTGACAACACTGTGATTTAGGACCTGTTAATATGTCTATTTTGCTGAAATGGAAACTGAGGTTCAGAGTGGTTAAATAACAAGGAAAAGTCCATGTTTTTACCCCCTACACTAATATATATGTATATTTGTGTATATATATTCTATGCATGTATATTTAACATATATATGATGTTGACTGAAAAAAATGCACAACCTCAAAGTTGAGAAATATGTTTTATTGGGTGGGCAAAACTGAGGACTTAAGCCTGGGACACAGCCTCTCAGCTCTCTCTGAGGGACTGATCCAAAAAGGAGAGGAAGGAACCATCAACTATAGGAGTTTTTGCAACAAAGACCAGGTCATCGGAACATCGAAAGATTCCTGTTAATTAAAGAAAACCAGACATCTCGAGTTAATGAATTTTCAGTGTTTTTCTGTGTCTGGGAAGATGCAAAAGTCTGGGCTCACTGAAATCCTTCCTTTGATATGCACCTCAGCTATGTGGGCCAGTATCCTGTGCTTTCTCATCCTGAGTTCCCTCGGGGTGCACCATCAGGGGAGGCTGTGGCAGTTGACTGCTAGATGGTGGGCATCCTGTTTCCATCCTGAGTTTCCTCAGGGTTCACTCTTGGGGCGGCTATAATGTGATGGCTTGATGGCTGCAACATCCTTTGTTTACTGATACGGCAGGCAACATTTTTTCATTGACAATTATATATATACAATAGACACTTCGTGTTACATATATTATCTATTTTACGTGCTACGTGTTTTTTAGACTCTTTGCAAAAAAACCTTGCAAGGTAGGTGTTATTCTTTACATTTTGTGAAAAAGAAATTAAAGCCTCTAACAGGCTGAGAAATTTGTCATGTCACTACATCACGATTAACAAGTCAGTGAACAAGATTTTGAATCCAAGTAATCCTTTTGTGAAAACAACCCCCCCCCCCAAAAAAGAAACTATGTTCTTTCCATGCTCCAAAATATATTTTGGTCAAGTGACTTAAGAAACTCTCCCTTAAGCTTGTCTAAAGCAGAAAATAAGACAACAGTGCTTTACTGGAAATTATCAAAAGGCAGGATCAAGCAGGAATAATGAAAGGGAGCCTGAGGTTTCGGGTGATGAACCCACTGGCTAAATAGGCCCCTGGAAACAGACCCACTTTTTTTTTTTTTTAATTAATTTGTATATTTGTTTATTGACTGTTTTCCTCCAATAGAATGTAATCTTTTTTTTTTAACATCTTTATTGGAGTATAATTGCTTTACAATGGTGTTAGTTTCTGCTTTATAACAAAGTGAATCAGCTATACATATACATATATCCCCATATCTCCTCCCTCTTGCTAGCTCATGATTTAGGACCCACGCACAGGAGAATTCAGGCTGCATTAATATAAAAATATGACTTGCAGCCCTGGAGATGTGGCTTCAGAGGAAATGATGACTTAATGCTTGTGATCTGTAAGAATGTTGGTGTCTTGGGTCAAATAACCTATGCATTTTCTCAAGGGAGGTAGGTTTGGGGAAAAAAGGCAATAATTAAGCTGAACATACCAACAAGGAAAAAATAATTTAACTGTTATGATGACTCATTTAGTTGGCAGCTTCAGGTAATGAGGTGCTCTGGATTAATTTTCCTGAGAGCAGAAACATATCCCTTTAAATGATGAAGCATGTTATCTTCATCAATCTTTGAAGAAAATATTTACGAGGTACATTTTATATTCTCTTTTGTCAGTAGTATTCTTGACAATTTTTAGGACTAGAGACATAGTTTTGTTTTGTTTTTTTTAAAGAGTTTAAAGAACTATTTGATCTTTGAAAATCATGTTACGTCGTTGGTCCCCAGTGTTTTCATCTACAGTATGTGAACTTTGGGTTAGATGATCATCAAGGTTCCTTCCATCTCTAATATTCTCTAAGTAAAGGGCTCTTGTGCACAATAAAATGTAAAACATAAGAATCATCGAGGGGGCTTGTTAAAAATGCAGATTCTTAGGTATCATTGTTGGAGGTTCTGATTCAGTTGGTTTGAGTGAGGCAAGAGAACCTGTATCATAAATGGGTGCATACCCATGGCCATTTTGATGACCTCATTTTGAGAAACTGATCCTCTTTCCAGCCTCAGATAACAGATGTCATAACCATTTTTGGCCACCAGGGTACCGTTGCTGCCCTGCCCTCAGTGGTGTGAAGTTGTAAGGGGCTGACCAGACCCAGAGGCCTGTGCTTTGATAGTTTGCTTCTGATCCCATCCTCAGTATTAACTGTCACTTAGTTAATGTAGCTGCTGAGGAAAACCAGATAATCGAGCTGCAAATTAGGTGCCCTGCATTTGTACCTATGCGTCATTAAGTTTTCATCTCAGGCTGGGTAGGGGCGAGGGGAGGACTTCCATTTTCTCCTGTAGTCTAAAGTGCATAAATGAGCCACGGCTATCTTAGACCCTGTTTGGAGGTCTCTTACTCTTCGTTCGTGTTCTTTGTCATCCTAAGAGTCAAGTTTCTGGAAGGGCGACATCAGGAGAAGTGGCAGATTTCTGTGTAAATATGTTAACATTTCATAGTGAGGTTTGGGGTCAGGGCTGTCCCTGACTTCTCTTTTAAATTTCTTTATTTTTTAAACAGTTTTATTGATGTATAATTCACATGCCATACAATTGACTCTTTTGAAGTATATGCAATTCAGTGGTTTTTAGTAAAATCTGTGAATTTGTAGAGTTGTATGCACCTATCATGTAATCTAATTTTTGAACATTTCCATCACCCTCCAAAAGAAACCTTGTGCCTGTTTGGAATCACTCTCATTCCCACCCCCAGACCCATTCAACCGATAATTTACTTCTTACCTCTATAGATTTGCCTTTTGTAGACATTTCATATAAATGGGATCATACAGTATGTGGTCTCTTGTGTCTAGCTTCTTTTATTTAGCGTAATGTTTTTGAGGTTATGCAGTAGCATGTATCATATTGCCAAAGAATATTCTATAGTATGGATATACTACATTTTATTTATCCATCCACCAATTAATGGACATTTGGTTTGTTTCCACGTTTTCGCCGCTCTGGCTGATGTGTGCATGTAGTTTTAATTTCACTTGGGTGGTTACCTAGGGGTAATTACCTGGGTCATATGATGAATCAGTGTTTCAAAGTAGCAGTTTCGAATGTGACAATTCCACCAGCAAAGCATGAGGGTTCCAGTTTCTCCATATCCTTGCCAACACGTGTTATTATTGGATACAAGTCCTTGATTGGATATATGATTTTCAAATATTTTTTCCTAGTTCATGGCACGTCTTTACTTTTGTAATGGTGTCTTTTGAAATGCATTATTTTTTATCTGAATGAAGCCCAGCTTATTTTTTTCTTTTATCAATATACTTTTTGGTGTCATAGCTAAGAAATCTTCGCCTGACCCAACATCAGTGTCTTGATGCTTACCTAAAATCTTGTAGGCTTTGTTCAATAGGAAGTGACCAGTGACACCTACTATTGAGTGCCTTGTTTAAACAGATGAAAGATGAATATGCACGTTGTGGCCTGAACCTACTCTACTGAAAGCTTGCCGACAGTTTTCCGAAGGTCGTGAAGGTGCCGCAGCCAGACTGGACTCCTCCATCACCATGCCATGGCCTTCTGAGCATCTCTTCCTCATCTTAGTGCCTGCCAGCAGCAGAGGAAGGAGAACATAGGTCTTTCACGTACCTTTTTGTACTATGAGGTAGCACTGTGCCCTCCTTACTTTTTCAGAGCCTTAGGTAGAGGACCCTACCCTGAGGTGCCACAGCTGGAGGAACACAGCCCTTCTCTTTCTATAGGTTTTAGAGTGAGATATCGGGACAGTAGCTCACTCTCAGGCAACAAAAAACCAAACAAAAAACCACCCACTACCTTAGGGTTTTGTCCTAAGAATATGCTGGTTGCAGCCTCTGTAGGTAGACGCCAGGCGTCCCTGAGAGCTTCTGATAGACTTGATACTTCTTCCCAATCCTGTTGTGTCTCTCCTGCTTTCCTAAAATACTAAGTAGTTTGTGTCCACTTTCAGTTCTGGATTTTTCCCACTGCGTTTAGACTGGGAGAAACGTTATCAAATCCCAGCTTCATGAATGCCTGATTATCGCTTGTAACTTTTGTCTCTTGAGCCTAGAAGGCATCTCTTGTGTATAAATGACACTGGACGTTAATATGCACCCTAAACTTGAATACAGTGCACATCTAGTAACAGCTTGTATAAAACGTGTTACTCCCCGAAGTAGTCCTAACACCTTATAATTGAAAAAGTGAGTTATAATTGACCAAATGCTTTCACAAATAGGATCCCTTTTGATCCTCACATCTCTGTGGGGAATTACTGCTCCTTTTTTTAAAAAAATTAATTAATTTTATATTTATTTATTTTTGGCTGCGTTGGGTCGTTGCTGCGCGTGGGCTTTCTCTAGTTGAGGCGGGCGGGGGCTACTCTTCTTGCGGTGCGCGGGCTTCTCATTGCGCTGGCTTCTCTTGTTGCGGAGCACGGGCTCTAGGCGCGCGGGCTTCCGTCGTTGTGGCACACAGGCTCAGTAGTTGTGGCGCATGGGCTCAGTGGCTCCGCGGCATGTGGGATCTTCCCGGACCAGGGCTCGAACCCGTGTCTCCTGCATTGGCAGGCGATTCCTAACCACTGTGCCACCAGGGAAGTCCCTACTGCTCCTTTTCTACGTATGAAGAAAATGTCTGGACTTCCCTGGTGGCATAGTGGTTAGGAATCGCCTGCCAATGCAGGAGACACGGGTTCGAGCCCTGGTCCGGGAAGATCCCACATGCCGCGGAGCCACTGAGCCCATGCGCCACAACTACTGAGCCTGCGCTCTAGAGCCCGCGAGCCACAACTACTGAGCCCACGTGCCTACGTGCCTAGAGCCTGTGCTCTGCAACAAGAGAAGCCACTGCAATGAGAAGCCCGTGCACCGCAACGAGGAGTAGCCCCCGCCCGCCGCAACTAGAGAAAGCCCACGTGCAGCAACGATGACCCAACGCAGCCAAAAATAAAATATAAACAAAGAAACAAAAAAAGACTTGTCAGAAGTCATTTATCCCCAAATATAGGAGTTCTAACACCAAATTTGATGCCTTGCATGTAGCATCATGCTTCCTCTCCAAAGTAATAAAACTGAATTTTTGTAATTTTAAGAATATTAGACATGCCATGTTATATTAGACCTATGGTTAATCTATAAGCAGTCATTTACATTTGGAATGAGATCTGTAGACAGCGATATATATTCACTTTTTAGGACTTATTTCCTTCTCAAGCTTCTATTTCTTGCTACAAAGTAAAACGTTTTGTTTCCTGTTAAAGGAGTTCTAGGCATTGTCAGTGGGTAAGGTTTGTGGTGGTAGCCAGAGTACAGAGATCCTGAACGTGGGGACATCCTTTTGCCATTAAATTTATACTGTGCCCGAAGCTGGGTTGAATAGTTTTAGGCTGTTTGAGGTCCCAGGAAGACTCTTTGCCCACCCAGGGAGCAAAAGGCCCAGGAAAATTTCCATGTGATTTTAGCTTGACCCCATTTACTGGATGATTCATCCCTCCTTTCCTTAATTCCACGCCAGCTTTCTTCACCTAGGTTTTCTCCTTTTCCCGAGACCATTCTTATGGTGATCTCTTGCTTTCTTTGTTTCACCACCTGTGGCTTAGGACCATATTTCTCCAAGTGTGGGCCCTTGAGCAGAAACATCAGTTCGTTAGAAATAGAAATTCGGAACCCACAAAATCTGCTTCGTCAGAAACTCGAGGGGATGGGGCCCAGCAGTCTGTCTTTGACACACCTTCCAGGTGATTCTGATGCATGCTCAAGTTTGAGAACCATTGGTGCAGTAGTTAATTTTTTTTTTTTTTTTTTTTTTTTTTTTAGCATTCCTTTAACGTTTCAAAGTGATTTATGAATTTCATCTGACTTACCACCCTTTAGGACAGCATTTTTCTCGCAGTGCTTTGTTTTTGGGCAAAATAAAGGGTTCCGTGGTGAGCTGGCATGGGAAAGACTACATTCTTATGCATACTTACTCTGTGCCCCCCATACCCTACCCCCAAAGTAGGTAAGGATTCTGGGGTCAGTTGCCAGGTTTCAAATTTTAGCTCTATCATTTAGTAGCTACTATTCCTGCCACCTACTTACCTTAGTGATCCTTGGGGAAGTGACTTTCCTCTCTGAGCCTTTACTGTCTAGCTTGTAAACTCATGGAATAAAATGGCAATTACTTCTGTAGGAAGTTGTGAAGACTAAACAAAGTAATGCACATACAGTAACTCAGGTGGTGTTTGGCACGTGGAGAGCTTCCTTGAATGTCGTGGATCATACTGGCTATGACCCTTGTCATTGCCAGGACTGTACTAAATAAATAAATAACTCTCCGTCGGTTATCTCTGGCGCTTGGCATTTCACTGCTCATTTCTAAACCTGAACATTTGCCATGTGCTCCATTTTTCAATATTATACAAATGAGACTAGTTTTCACTAATAACCCGAGATAAACTATATTTGAAATTTTGCTTATTTCTTCCTTTTGTTTTCTGCCACCAAGCCACTTTCCTATCTGGGGCAGAATATTTCTTTTGATAGTGATTTAATATTTTAAGCCTTTGTTGAAGAATGTTGTCTAAGATGTGTCGAAAGTCTAAATAAACATTATTTCCTGCCTCAGTTTATTTACCACTTCAAAAAATTTCAGGTGTTTTATATCTATTTCTCTTTATAGATACAGAATCTACCTATAGATATAGAATTAATACAGATATCTATAGATTGTATAACTTTACGGTGTTTCTTCTATTAGGTTATTTTTACTTCAGTGTCTGAGTCTATTCTTAATTAAAAATTCCCTCAACCTACCCTATACTTCCAACAAATCCACAATGAATCTTATTTTATTGGGTCTTCTCCAGGGCCTTTGTAGGAGCCAAACTTGGGGCTATTTGGATGATTCTATCTAACTTTGCCTACAAATTCATAGTCGTCCTCAAGAGCATCCAGAACTCTGGTTGGATACCATTCCATCCTGGTGATTTATTTCACTTTTGTCAGTTAGGACGAGTACAACCCTTGCATTTTTCTTTCTTTACTTTAGCATAGTTGGACTGCTTCATAACAACATTTGTATCCAAATATCCCCTTCAGTAAAATATATCAGAATTTTGATTTATTCTCTTTTCTATCTTTTATTCATCCATGTACTCATGTTTGTAAGTCCAACTGATTCTTGGCTGGCTTTCTACCAATAATAAAAGAAAAAAACAACAACCAGAAACTCCTTAAATTTTTTTTTTTTTTTTTTTTTTAGCATTCCTTTACAAAGCGATTTATGAATTTCATCTGTCTTACCATCCTTTAGGACAACATTTTTCTCACAGACTTTTGTTTTTGGGCAAAATAAAGGGTTCCGTGGTGAGCTGGCATGGGAAAGACTACATTCTTATGCGTACTTAACTCTGTGCCCCCCATACCCTACCCCCAAAGTAGGTTAGTGATTCATAATTCACAGTGGCATTTTGAAAGATTCTGAGATGTACTGCATAAAGAATCTAATAGATTAACTTTGACCTATTCACCCCGTCGTCCCCACCCCCCACCCCCCACCCCCACCCCGCATAAACACCTATCATCATCCCATGAGCTAATGTTGGATAGGACACCTCTGTGACCTTTTGGTTTAGGAGTTTCCTTATTCTCTTTTGGTCAGTCTTTGTGTGTTTAGATGTACTTCTCTTTTTGTCTTTGCTTATTTATTTCATTGCTAGTTAGACTTGCTGGGTCTTTTTTCCTTTTGCATTCTCAATATTCATTTGAAAATTTT